>NW_008824467.1:1434217-1441126 GCF_000699105.1 Pygoscelis adeliae | reverse complement strand
TGGTCTTTAGGGCTGATGTACTTTGGAGGCTCGCGGCAAATACTAGTTGCCGCAGGCTTCCGAGGCTGTCGGATGAAAAAGTTAAAAGCTAAAATGCGAAGTGTCACTCAGCCCGGCACAGTGAGGCATCTGGCATTTTTGCAGCCTTCTGCTCTGTGTGCGACAGTTTGTCCTTCTGCTGATCTGTGGATGTGGGTGCGCTAACGCGGGCGGCGCCCACGGCAGCCTGTTGCCGGGGGCTTTCTCTGTTACCCAGAGCTGGATCGGCTGTGGGCAGCGCTGGAGTGAAATGATTGAGAGTTCGCAAATGCTTGGAGGGAAACTAGCACGTGCGTTTCATAGAAAGAGGAAGGGGGAATCCAACTTCCTGTATCTGTGAGCTGCTGATACATATAAAAACCAGGGAGCACTTCTTCTGCCCTCCCTGAAAAGGCTCTGCTGTGGTGGGTTTAAAAAAAATGAAGTAGTCACGGTATTTTTAAACTTAAAAATAAATGTGACAAACAGTGGTGTTATTAGAAAGACTGACTGTTCCAAACGCATCCTGAAGACCTTCCAGCTCATCTCCACGGGCTGCCTTCACACCCCGTTTTTTGTGCCCACCCTTTCCCCCCCTCCCTCTTGCTCCCTCCCTCTCCCCCACTCCCCCATCTAAATGTCGTGGATGAACCTTCAGAGCAGCAGAGAGAGGAGTTTCCTGGGTGATTTTCTGCTTCTACTTGCCCAGGAGTAACCATGCCTGGGGCTCCAAAGGAAAATTCAGATGGCCAAGTCTTATTCCTGCCCATTTTACACCACAGACAAAAATCACAAAGGGTTTCAGGCGAGAAACTCCTTTTGCCTGTGATGATTTCCCTGTCAGGGGGTGATGCATCTGCCCCTTCTCTCACAGTTAAACAGCCTGTGCTGGTAGCTTGAATCAGACGCCCTCTGCAAGAGCATATGGTTTGGTAGACACCGAGTTAGCACATTAGTGTGACATATGCATGTTTATTACAAACAGTGCTGTTCTTTATACATAGAGCATCCCATTGCCAAGTCCCATCCTCAGAGACACATGATGTACCTGCAGAAAAAGAGGAGCAGTAGCAGTTGTGTGACCTTCACAGACTTTCCATAGTGGCGGTCACTGCTTGAGGCTCTCCAACAGCCAGCTCTGAGACCTCCCGCTCTCCACATTCTCCTTTTGCATTTCTTTACCTCCGGTCTGGGGTTTTACGTTACAGCCCCTTTGTAATTTATTGATGTTATCCAGCAGCTTGGAGGTATTCTGCTGGGATAATTAAGCTTCCTTCTCAGGTGACATAAATCATGCCAGCAAAAGGACTCTTCTGCATGATAAACTGTATTTGCTTAGGGTATTACTGCTTAGAGGTCCTAGCCCTCCAGTTTTCCCTTTCCCATTCTCCCACATCAATAAAGCTTTTGCAACAAAGCCTGAGAGCATTAACATGCTCTGAATTAACTGCTAAGCATCTGGCTTTCACTGAACAAAGAACTATTAGAGAAACAGGATGCAATAACAATACCTTACACTCACACACTCACCGCTCCACTGCGTAGGGTCCCAACAGGTACGATACATCAGCTCGTAGACCCTGGGCACATGACCTCTTTCAGCACTCATGCTGTTTTTCCACTCAGCTTGCAGTCTCTGTCAGGTCTCTCAAACAGGGCAAATCACTAGATATCGCTTTTCCCTTGGGGAATGTCACTTCAACAACTGTTCTCTCTTTTAATGATTTGTACTAATTATTCCCCTGTGACTGTTTCACACACAAAACTTGCACGTTGTTCCTGGAACAGAAAGATGCATGTAACACTTTTAGCCCCAATAAGACAGTCCTCGTGTAATCCATATATCCACAACATCTGTTTAGGCTCACTACAATACTCTGTGAGATATTCTGGGCCTCCGAAGCACCTGTCACAAACATCACAGTAGGATCTGAGCACTCTAAAATACCCCCGTAAGATAGATAACAATTAACTGCATTTTGTAGCAGAGGCACTGAGGCAGAAGGAGATTGTATGAGCTTCTTTCAGGACTCTGAAATCCCAGTTCAAATCACAGCAAGGACAGACACTCAGCTGTCTCAGAATGACATAATATTCCAGAAATGGTTTCAGGCTTCTTTTTTCCCTCTCCTTCACGGTCTGTAGGTTTTCTTTTGCAGTAGTCAAACACATGAATATCCCTACAATTATTCACCCTCACTCCATTCAAAATTGTTTTACTTGCATAGACTTATGTTTTCTTCATTGGAACGCATCTGCTTAATACTTTTGAGCTGAACTATTAACTTCAATGAATTTTTAGAAAATTCTACAAAGAAATATTTGTGTCTGGTGGGGTAACTGATACCAATACTTGTCATCCATTTTGTAGAACCATTTTTGGGCATTTTCCTGTAAGTGGAATAAAATCAATAAACCGATATAAACCAATGTGAGTTTCAGAGAGAGGCTAGCAACACTGACACTGTCCTTGTGCACTAACTGCTGATTTTGTTGAAATAAGGATCTTGGCCTGCTCCATTTTTAATCAAACCCCACACCCTCTCTGTTTTTTCCCTCACTCGTTTGCTTTACCATCTATTTCTACCCTCCACATGGTTTGCAGAAACTGTCAGTTTGTGATTCATAAGGAACAGCTTTAAAAACATTTCTCCAGAAAAAGCGTTTAGACTAATAGATACTACTAAAAACAAGCCCTAAAACCCATATGATGTGAACATGAGAAATTTATAAAAATAATTTTAAGAGCATTTCAAATTCTGCATCCTCTCCACCTGGGCCCTGCAGGTGACAGATTTCTGTCTCTCTCTTCTGCCTGGTTTCATATAGTGACCGATGTACAATTATCTCGTGGTGGCATTTCAGCTTTTCTCTAGGTGAGAGTAAGGTATAGAGCTACATCGGGGTACAAAACAAAATTGCATGAGGGACTGGAGGGAGGAAATACAGTGAAGTTTACTAGCTGTGGGGGCTGTTGAGTTGCTCTGGGCTGCCTGACTCAGCTGAACTGGAGTTCTGCTCCTCATCTTTCAGAAGATAAAGCTGTACATATTTCTTGCTTATGTGTAGGAAAGTTTGGGGTTTGGGTCCCTATGTGGAGAATAGCCCTTTAACAGCAATTTTCTTCTGTTTACAGAGTATCCAGAAGTGTGCCAGATTACGTCTATATTGTGAGAGGTATTTGCGCAAAAAGGTGACTTGGGTTAAAAAAGCATGTAAAGATAACTTGGAGTTCAATTTCAGGTAGCAGCTTGAGTTAGATACTGCAGAGGAGTCTGAGTTTGAAATCTAGCAGCAAAGAGGCGTTAAAATCCAATTTGCCTGTCTTCACAGCTTTTAATTGGAGTTCCTCAGCTGGGTTCGTCAGCCTGTGTGACAAAGGTGTATTTCCACAGCTTGGACATGTCCTCATCTGTCCAGCTGTGGGTTCTCTGAGGCACCTACAAGAGCATGTGATGTGACATGGCAAGGGCAAGCTGCCAGCCTGGCCGGTGGTGACCGGGGCAGCTACAATCAGAAGTGAAGGAGAGAAGGCAGCAGAACAGAATAGCAATTCCCCATGTGCTACGTGTGTATTGTTCATATTTTTCAGGCTGTATCTTTATGGTGTCAGAAACTGAGTCTGTGGCTGGGCTTCCTATAAATTTGATTTTATTTTTTTAAATGTAAATCTTTCATATTCTAAATCATTTTAGAAATAACGATTACATTTCATTCCCGCTAAACAGCAATAATTTGTTTACAGGTGTGATTCTCTCCTAGTTCATAGCTGGAGGGTATTTTGGCTTGAATGTCATGTATTTTTGGGAAGCTTTTTCATTATAATTCTTTAATTTGCTTGGCAAGTGAATACTTGCCAAGTCCACAGCAGAGTCCTCTGTGTGGACTGTTGACTGTTGCTGCTCTTTGGATCCCCTGCAGCTGCTGCTTTCCAGGTGTCCTGGGTGTGAAGCAGAGTACTATACACGTGCCAGTAAGTGAAAAAGTAAAGATACACTGAGCCAACTTTGAGATGTGCTAGCTACAAATCCTACCCAAAGGTGATTGCAATCCCAATATTCTGAGAGTTAGATGAGCATAGTTTCATTGGCTCAGTGCTCTGTGCATAGCAGCGGCTTGTGTGACCTCCCAAACTTGTTGGGTGCAGCTGATCAGGTTGTGGGATCTGTTAGGAAACCCATCTGACTGTGAGGGTTATGGGCCTGTAGCACATCTCTGCAGAGCACATAAACAACCAAAATCAAAGGATTAGGACCTGATATTTTTGTTTGATGACAAGAAATCCTCAAGTCATCATTATTTTCATTTTGTGGCACCCAAGGTCTATAGGCCCTTGCTGGCTGTTCAGGGTGACGCAGTTGAAGGGTAACCATCAAGAAGACAAAGATGACCCTTATTGCTGAGCAAACTATGTATCTTTCAGCCTGCATGACTGAGAAAATCCTGGGGAAAACATCCTCATGGTTCAACTTTTCAGGGCTAAGTAGAGAAGCAAATCACATCACTGACAATTTACAGAGAGCGAGATGCAGACTAAAACCCCACTGCATCCATCCTGGCAGAAAATACTTCCATTGCACAGCGTATCTCCACTGTGGATGCGTTGGCTGTGCTCTGATGCAAGCCTAGTGCAAGGCAGGTAGCAGCAGTTCAGTCAGAGGAGTGCAGACCAGCAGGGAACTGGCTCAGGCTCGAGCCATAGTTGCAAAAGCAGCAGGAAAAGAAGTGTCTTGGAAGGCTTTGGTCTGAAGACCTGACTGCTGAAGGCAGGGGAGGTGTTGCCAGAACCTCCCGAGCGCTTTGGGGCACGCGGTGTTGCTTCATGCAGTAGGATCCCAATCGCACTGTATAACAAGTGTAGGATTTTTACGGCTTGTTGAAAACCAGTGCTGCATCCTTTTTAGAACTGTACTGATAGTTAATGCAAATGAGCGCTTGGGAGACTGCTGTGTACCACTGATTAAATTAACAAGCACGTCTAACCTGAGGTAGGAGGGAAAATAGGATGACATCTCCCCCGCCTCCCTGCCCCACTCCTGTTTCTGTCTTGTGCTACTGTCTTGTGAATGCAAAGCATGCCAGCAACGCCCCGACAGACCCCACCTGCTGAGGGGCAGAGCGAATTATGAAGGATGTGTTGAACTATCTTGACACTTTCCAGGTATTACTTGATGTAAAAGGCATCCCTCGTTAGCAAACAGGTGTCCAATTGATGCACGCGTGTGGCTGGAAACAAAGCAGAAGGGTAGGTCTGACTTCTTGTGGCCACGCTGGTCTTACATGCAGGTCCCTTCTGCAAAGGCTAATGACAGGGGTCTCTTCTGACAGTGGTTTGTGCTCTTACCTTTTTAATGTACCAGTGATTCCTAACTGTTGGGGTTTTTTTTGTCCCAGTACCTTAAAGCTAATGCGGATTTTGGCACTGCAAATGCAGTCATCCTAGGCTGAGGATGGATCAAAAGGCTAGTAAGAAGGTGTGAGTGCAGAAGGGGGGATTTTGAACCTTTGGAGACTTCAAGGAGCTTTTCATCCTTGTAACATGTTAATGTGGTGGAGGAGGAGGAGGCAGTAATTAATATCCTTCTCTAAAGTACCCTGAAGCCAGAGCAAACAGGCGCACAAACAAGCTAATACCTTAATGACCTATTAAGAGATTGAACAAAGAGTCGCTCAGAAGTCCTGGCCGTAACAGTAGCTGGCACTGTGGTGCATCTGAAGGCTGTGGGAAGACAGGAGGAAAATGCGTGCTCCAGGTTTGTCCATGCTAGCAAGACCCACTTCTGCTGGCACCTACACCGCTGGCATGAAGTGCAGAACAGTTTGCCTTGCTTGTGCCGCCAAAGACAAAGTTTCTTCATGCTGTTTGAAAGGCAGCAGCAGAGCCAAAGGGGCTTTGTTCTGGTCTGCGGCTGATAGTTTATTTGGCCTCAAATCAACCACATCCAGTGTCGGCCATGAGTACTGTGCTAACGTAGACAAGGGCTTATTAAGAGCTACATCCTTTAAAGCCTGCCTGTAACATCAGGAAATTTAGGACTAGTAGAGGTGGCTAAGGGATAATGCAGTTATTCCGATGCTTGCAAATCATTACTCAAAGCATAGTTGGGAGGCTGACAACTCGTGTCCTTACCAACCCGTTCTCCCTCCCGCTCGGTTAAGTGACACGTTTCAGTTTGAATATACATACTGTGCATTACTGGCATTATCAGAATCGTTTCAAGCACAGTACTCTGTGTTTTTATGAGGGTGTTTTCTAAAGTAAATGTGAAATAACATCTTTACATAAGTTCTTTAGGAAGTTCTTCTTTGTAGTACTGGGCATGCAAAAACATCACCTCTGTCTTCATGATTTCCGAGTGTAATTTTCCATTCAAATTTCACGTCCAGGCCAGTGAAGCCCAGATGTAAATGATGACCAAAACCCAAATAAGACATTTCAAGCGCGTGTGTTTTATTGACTCATATGAAGGGTAATTCTGAGGGGAGAAAGGAACTTATCCTGATGTTAGTCTTTTAAACAGGCGAGTAGGTCAAATTTAGGGCTTGTCAAACTGACAGCATTTCATCATTCACAGAGTCCAGGCTCCATCTGTTTTAATTAAGTAAACCTCCTTCCGTTGTGTAATGTAAGGACACTGTATGCTTTCGCTCCGAGTTTCCTAACTAGTGATTTCTCTCCCTTAGCCTAATGCTACGTTAACTACAGACAGCATTGCATCTGCAATGGTGGCGCCTGCACCCTTGCCAAAACCGGAAGAAGCCGGAGATTTGAAAGTATTTTTTGTTCGTTCTGGCTGGTGGTGAAAAGGGTGCTCGCCGCACCTTTTCCAGGGGAAGCCTGCTGTAGGGGCGGGTGGGGGGCGGCGACAGGCGTAACCGCCTCCCCACCGC
>NW_008824467.1:1416770-1433434 GCF_000699105.1 Pygoscelis adeliae | reverse complement strand
GGGGAAGCGCTGCCGGGGGCACAGAAATAAAAGCGGTCTGATCTCCTGGCGGGCTGAACGGTGAAAACCCAAGAGGGGGTGAGCGGGCGCTGTGCAGGCGGTGTCTGCGCTCGCCACTTGATGCTTCGCTGGGGTTTCGCTCGCCGTGGGCTTTCCCAGCAGATACTCCGGCCTCGGAGCGCGGTGCCAGATGGGGGTTGGGTCATTAAATCGCTGAAGAGCTGCACAGATCCACGGGCTGCTCTTTGTGCGGTAAATAAATAAATAACGCTCCTGACTCGGACTATTAGCCTAATGAAGTCGAGGCAGTTTCGGTCCTTACATGTGAATTACAGGGCAGGAAAGCCTGTTGTTTAACCAGTCTGACACTTAATTTCTTTTTTCTCCCCTCGAAAAGCAAGCGAGCAAACCGAGTTAAACGTATAGATTCCTATTGTTAAGAAGTATGGTTGCTTTCGTTTCGCTAGGTCCTTAAGCGGAATTAAGGCTACTCCCCTCCTCTCCTTTCCTCCCCTGCAATGCAGACATGACCTAAGGATGAACTGAGTTTGCCTAGTGGCAGTGTTCATTTCGGTTGAAATGAACGTTGTCAGTGCTTTCATAAATGTTAATTGAGATTTGTTCGCAGCGTTAACCAGAGGGGTGCCTCAAACCGGCTAAAACTGTGTGCAACGATTATTCTGCAGAGCTGGGGTTTGGTGACATACAGACATACAGCTGTGCAGTTAAGTCTTGCTGGCTCACGTTCTCTGTGCTCACACTTGTCTTTCCCTCTTTCTGTCATGAAGGTTACCATTAAGGGTATTGAAAGAGAGCTCATCTGCCCAGCATGCAAGGAGTTATTTACCCATCCACTGATCCTTCCTTGCCAGCACAATGTCTGTCACAAATGTGTGAAAGAAATACTCTTTGCATTTGAAGACTCTTTTGCTGATGGAGGCTCTGAATCCTCTAATCCGGGTAGCCCTCGAATTAAAATCTCTTCTTCCAGCATGGACAGAATTGACAGGATTAGTAGATCAGGTACGTATCAGAATTTTTGAGCGTTTTCCTAATTTTATGTATTTAACTGACTTGAGCTGAATGGTATCTGCATTGGTAAAACGTCTTCCCAGTACTCCTGACGCAGTTAAAGAGGTGACTTGGGGATAGTGCAAGTCTTGTTCATTCTGTGACAAGAAAAATGGGAATATTGTTAGGGATGATGCACTTTATTTCATATATAATAGATTTGCCTTTGTGGCATCCTGTAAATCTTTGTAACTATTGTGTTTGTTTATTCCTGTATTTCAGTTACATTGAGATGCAATAGCCTCGTGTTCAATAGCATCGAGATGTAGATTTCAGCAATTTTATTGCCTGTCAGGAGTACTGTTGAGGTGGTTCTCTCAGGTTTTGGCCAGCCTAAATTCAGTAGTTCCAACTTCCTTCTGAGCCTCTGCAGACTTTGCAAATGATAGTTTTGTCCTACGCATTTCATTATGCTTACAATAAATCGTTTTCCATAGATGATGATCATTGTACTGTGCCAAATTGGGGGACAGATGCCTGTAAGAAGACTGTGCTAACAGCCTCTTTCAGTGTGGTCTGCTTGAAGCTTTAAGGAGCACTTAGCTGTAGGACTCTTCATGCTCTTTGTGATATCACACTAGAAAGATTCTTACAGCTATCTGTGTAATCCACAGATGAGTTGATCTGTTTTTACACAGATACATCGAAAGTACTTCGTGCATGTTATACGTCTTGAAAGAAACCTCATCTTGGCTTTTAGGCTTCCTTCTGACATAATTGTCCACTTTAAAAACCACAGTCTGCCATGCTCTTGGAAGAGTCACCCACAAGACAAACCCTAAAGCTATATCTGGCATTTCATATGTTACTAACATTCATCCTCCCCTTCCCAGTTTTCAAAGTACAAATGTTTTATTTTACCCGCTTCTTTTAAACAACTCCTGAGTTGTTAGTACTGGTACTCTTTCAAATCAGTTTGATGAAGGAGCTGTAGCTTGGCTGGTTGAGGCTTACGTGACTTGAGGGAGTCCTCAAACCAAATGGCTAGTTATCTTCATTACAGTCCTGTTTTCTTGATATGGGGTGCACAGCCCCACCGTCACTGCTTAGCTCTATGTACATACACTTCAGCTGCTTTCTAAGCCCACTCTATCTGCAGTGTTACGTGAAATTTGAATGCAGAGAGCCCGCTAGGGACTGCCTTCTCCCAAATCCAAGTCTATTCCCTCTTTTCCTCAGTAAATATAATGTTCTGGCATGGCATTGCATGCATGGACTGAAGCGGTCACTGGTTTCCACTGCAGCTGTCCGCTTTATGTTTTTACAACCCGGACATCAGAGCGCCAGGTTGGGTGCCTAGGGAGTGGTGGACGCACCGCGGGCGACCTGACCTCCCCCTGTGAAAACTGTGGCTTGTGAAGCGTGGGAGTATCGGACAGGCTGTGCGTGGGGAGCAGCCCTCCCACGCTGCCTTTACCAGCGTAAGCAAGGAGGTAATCCTTTATCTCCCATCAAAAGCTGCCCTCCAGCTTGCTCTCCGTTGGGCAGTAGAAACAGTGATCTAGCATGATGCGGCCCACACACGGTACTGTGGTACAGTCCGCCCTGTGCAGGGAGGAGGCAGAGCTCCCTTGGGAACCTGACATTTAATTACAACTAGATTTGCAGAGTTCAGTTCGCAGTGCCGTCATAGTTGTTGGCTGCCCTTCTCGCAAGGTTTAGCATTACTGCTTCGTGATGCCCTTAACGACAGGGCAAGAAAGACCTGTTCTTGGTACTCCTGCCCCCCTGAGATACATGCACACAAGTTGTTGCAGGGGTTGTAATCTTTAAATCTGCCGTAGTCTGCCACCATCCCAGCAAACTGATGGGAAGTTATGTGTGTTATCTCCTCATCTGACGTGCTAGTAGAGGGAGGTGAATGCTTTCCTGAAGACTTCATACCTGTTTGATGAGTAGCAAGATAGTGTTGAGACTTGGAAATAATGGGCTTCCGCCCCTTCCCCCCAAAGAGCGTTGGGCAGATGCACATCACAAGAAAATTACCGTCTCAGACAGTTCAAATTTGCAAGATGAAAAGCATATGGAAATGGGAGCTTTAAGGAATACATTTGGACATTCAGGTTGTACTGTCTTTGCTTCTAATATTACAGGCGTTACAGCTCCATTGCGATGTGGGGTGTGAGATTTGCTCTCAGACGTTTGGTATCAGTGATGTTCAACCAGCTTGCAACTTACATTTGTACAATTCTCGTCCTGCATCTGAAGTACCCATACTGTGCATTGCCTTGCCTAATTCGTTTTGTGGTCCTTAGGGGAATTTCTAATAAAACAGCTCCATAAGAGTGAAAACGTACAAGAAAACATGCAAAGTGGGGCCTCACGTGTATAACAAAAAACCCACTAGAATTTCAGGTAGGCTCGTGCAGGGCATGTCACTGTCAAGACGTTATTGTTATATTTGAAAATGTATATAACACCTTCCTCCCACTGAGGGTTTTTTCTTTTTCTTTTTTTCACTTAAGGAATCCGTGCTATCTCCATGAGGGGTATCATCTATTTAAAATGATTTTGGCATTTAAATTCTTGAGGTGCCAGAAGGAACTGGTGCATGTTCTATATTTGTTGTGCATTCAGAGCTTGCATTTACAAGTACAATTTATCTTAATGTAAAAAGGCCGGAACCAGTAGAACTCCTAATTTTTCACTTGAAATGGAGTATGTGTGCTTCTTAAAATCTAATGTGTTGGTTTAAAAAAACCCCACTGTTTATGTTGTCTATAAAGTAATTTTTGATTAAGAAAAATTATGTTGCATATAAAATGAAAATAAATGATATTTATTATTGCTAATCCATATCTGTAGTGTTAGTGTAATTACAATGTTGGTGTAATTAGAGTAAAGCATGTGATGTCGTTATGTTGACATTTGTGCAGCACTGATGGACGATGCAGAAACTGAATGTTTGAAATATCTCTCCCTGTGCCTCCCCACCCCCCAAATATCTTCTTTCTCCCTTTTTATGTTCTGTTTAAATAGTACAGTTGTTTCATGTGCTGAGAAATTAAACATTCTTGCCTTTCAGCCCTGCAGTAGTTTATCAGCCACAGGAGAGAAAACAGTTGATGCTTTTCATTTGAACCATTGTAAACCAATGGTATATCTTGTTTTTTGATTTCTAAACAGCTTTCTGTTCATTGTTCGCAGCCTCACAGAGGAGGTCTTTTGGGTGGAGAGGTAGAAATACTTCACTTCTTGTATTGGCTAGAGATAGTCTAGCATTTAGATCTCGAGTTAAATATTGTTGGTTAGCATATAGCTTTTTGTCAGTGGTCAAGTCCACAAAATGGCTTTTGCAGTGAGCAAAGGTACAGCAAAGGACTTCTATAAGGAAAGCTTTTCATTCTGTTTAACACTGACTTAAAGGTCAACTGGACTGGAATTCAGTTAAGGGTTGGATTATTTTTTTTTTTTCTTGTGTGTATGCCTGACTGAACATACATTGATTGGTGCAAAAATGCACGTTCTCTCTTCCCTTTAAAATAAAAACCCAACAGTTGCCCCCCCTCACCCCATGCTTTTTAATTTTCAAGAGTTCACATGCTCAAGTTTCAGTAAAACTGCTGTCTTACTGGTAGTGAAGTGTAATTACTAGATTGATCTTTGTAACATTTAGAGGTCATGGTTGGCCATTGCTTTTAAATGGAAGGTAATATAGGTTCTTCATTGTATCTGAGCGCTCTTAATTTGATAAAGAAGCAGATTGAAATTTACACCATGTTAATCTGAGTGGGTAGGTCTGGATCTGGCAATTTAGCACAGCACATGAATGTATAAGGAAAACCAAGTTTTTTAAGTCGATACACTTGTGATGTTTGGCATGCTTAGCGACACAGCCAGGCTGAAGGATAGACAGTGCCTCTGTTTTAAGTACATCTAATTTCCAAAACACAGCTAGTCTGAGCATCTCAGCCACTGTGTGGGCTTGTTAACATAAATATTGCTGGTTTTGATGTGATGCTTTGTCAAAAACAGAAAAAAAAACCCCAAAGCTCCATGTTGCCATAAAATTGGCAGGCACATGAGCAATCCATAGAAATATTGTGTCCTTCAAGAAAGACACAAACTGAGCTAAACACAAATCTGAATTTCACACTCAGTGGAGGACAAAGCAGCTAATCAGAAGGGGAAGTTTAAATTGCCTCAGTTGAAGACTGAAAGTGTCATAAAACAAAGATACCATAGGACACCGTCAGAACTCTTGGAAAGCTGTCCTTATCTGCTCTTTTTGCAGAAAGCACCCTTGATTTGGGGAGGATTAAAGTATTTGAAAATAACATTTTGTAGCTACTGACTTCTTGCACCTTTTTTTTCTTTTCTTTCTTCCTAAAAATCCGTCCAAAAGCATTAACTGAGTTTGGGGGGTGGCAATATATTTAAAAAAAAAAAAAAAACCAAAACTTTATGAGAATCCAGTTGACTTTTAAAATCTTTATTTTTTTAAACTCTCACACATTTAACCTCCATGTCTTCCATAACCGTAGAATTCTGGTGATACTGTTTACTTGGAAAACACAATTTTATCTTTAAGATGTCTTATCCCTTTGCAAACCATCAGCTGCAGGTTGGGCTTTTCAACATTTTAAGTGTTGGTACCTCTCCTTGGGAAGAGAACATTGTCTTTAAAAGACATACTTAAGATTGCTCTTTGACTTGAGTCTTTGCAATCTGTATCCTATTATTTGTGAGTTTGGAGTCTGAGCACGAGCATGTGTTGTGCAAATTTTTTAGTTATTGATTGAGCTATTCATTGCAAGTGGAGTGGTCTGTTTACAGACCACAGTGGAAAATTTCTTGTGATGATTCCTAATATTTCACAAATTCATACTTGTTTGTTGTAAACTGGATTGGCAAAGTGTAAAAGAGAATACGGGGAGAACCTAAGTTTCTCTGAGCCGCACATCTAATATGACTACAAAATCCATGTTTTTTGCTGCTCTGGTTTTTTGTGTTTTTTTTTTTTTTATATAAGCAGAATTCAGTTTTAGCAAACTGAACACAAGACAGGTAGGAAAGATAATGCTCCAAGTAATTTATCACTTCATCAATGCTTTCTTTTTAAAATATGAGTGTAGAAACCCTATAAGCAGAAGGCAGACTGATTCTTACTGCATGTTAATACTTTAACAATCGCTAGGCAAAAAGAGAATGTTTCCATACTTTAAGTATTGAAGTGGCAGAGCATGCCAAGAATCTTAGCAAGTAAACTTCTGGGGTTTAAAACAGGAAAAAATACAACCCGAGGCTCTTAGAGTGCTGTCCATGAAAAGGGATGAGACATCTGAAGGTGTGCAGGACTTCCTTGATACCAGATTGCTTTCCGTAAGAAGAGTGTCACCAGTCTTCACAGAGCATGGCTCGTGATGACGGTCTCGTTTCGGTCCACCGTGGGCAGAATGAAAGGCCTCCATTGGGATGCAGCTGAACTCACCTTTGAGTTAAACAAACACCCCTTCCACATTTGAGCCGCTTGGGCCAGACTTCAAAAGCATGCTACCGGATACGAATTTCAGATTGTATTTTTAAACTTGACCACTGCACCATGTTTTTTTTTCTTGTTATCTTGCTTTGTCATTGCTTGCTCTCTGCTATAGCATACTGCTTGTAGGCGGTCCCTGTACATACGACACTGTATCATTATTTTCTTAGTTTTAGCAAATGTAAGTACTCCACATCTCTTTCTGTAGCTGTTGACTGCATGGCACTGCATGTGAAATCATCTTTTTGTTTAGGCCATTGTAGAAGTCTGTGTAGAAGATCTCTCCGTGTTCCTGTGTGGAACTTGGAGCATATATTGGAAATACAGTTTGTCTTTCACTGCTGTTGCTGTGCCTTGCATGTGTGTGTTGCTGTGTATGCCAAGTTAGAGGTGTACTGCAGGATGTGCAGTTTGCGTAATTAATTCACTTCAAGTTAAGTACTAAAAAAAATAATAAAAAAAAAAATTCTCTGCTTCCCTTAGCCAGAGAGTTGTATACTGGTGCTTTGTGTCACCCATACTGTTCTGTAAATGCAGTTTAGTTGTTCTGCTCAGAACGTACATAAGGGCATGAGACCAGCTGAGTTTGAGACTGCCAGCTTGTACACACTTACTCATGCTCTGGTTGTGGCTTCTTAGCTGACAGTCATGGATAGCTACCATGGGGCACATTTCAAAGATGTTTAAAGGAACTAGTTCCTTATAGAAGTGTTTGGTCTTTTTAAAGAGACTGGAAAGATCATGGTAGGAAGGGAGGTTTTGGATTGTTGGGTGAAGCAGCCACAGGAGAGTGGCACAAGGCAAGTGTCTTTTGGATAGCATCAAAGGACACTTCAAAAAGAAATGAATCAGCATTTCTGATGGGAAGATACTGACTAAATACAGATGAGAACAAATTTCCCTTTCTGAAGAAGAACCAATTTCAACACTAAGAATTCAGCTTTAAGTCATACCTCCATTTACAAATTCGTTAGTTTTACCAACATGCAGTCCTCTCAAAGGGATCTTAAAACCACGCTTCAGATACAGGGGATGTTTTTTTGTTTCTTTGTAAGGGGAAGCTGAGAGGATACATGTTAAGCCTAAACACTGCCTGCTTCAGAAATACGTAAAGGACTGCTTTTTGACAGTTGTGCCCTGTGGGTTCATGAGTGAGATGTGGGCATGCACTCCCTGTTTGATAGCCTCAAGAACGTTACCCTGTAAATAGCTTTTGGGTCTGTGGGAGCCATCCCCTTGAACAGGGTCCAAAGGCTCCTTAGGCTTGTGGCTTTACTTGAGCCACTTCATTTTGGAGAGAAGGGGAAATTTGTGTGTAGCTGTTTGGTAGGAGTACAGCTTCTCTGCTGTCCCCTTTTGAAATGAAGAGAGAGAGACGTACCCTGTGTAGCCGTGCAGATCTGTGGTTCCACAGTTCAGGGTAGAGGAATCTCGCAGACATAACCATGTCAGCATGCCCTTCGGTGTGCGGGGCTTGCTTTAGCAGCCCTCCTTTATCAAGGCTGTCCAGCAAGGGCCAAGTCAGCCTCTGCATATTTTGACTAAATGATTTGGCTGAGATTTCATACTGGTAATATCTAGTTCTCTTGGTTTCCTCCTTATTTTTTTTCTGATGCCTCTTGGGATGAGCCAGATAAGTTTGACTCAGCCAAAGGAAACTTCAAGGAGCTTGAAGTTGGCTATATTTGTCTGGGAATAACTAGTCTCACTGTGGGAATAAGCATCTTTCACTTCAGTATGTTATGAAGCTGTTGCTCTCTATATGGGCAGCCAGTTAGCCTAAAACCAACTGGTTTCCGGAAGGTTTTGTGTTTAGTGTTTCGGAACGCTGCAGCTTGAGTGCATCCAAAACTAGATGAAGAAGATAGGATTGGAACAGCTAAATTCATATTAATATAGAATTAAGTTTTAGAGTAGTAGTTTGTAATGTCCCCCTGGACTCAGACTTGTCATGGCAAATGTATTCTCTTTGGCTTGGCAGACTACATATGAATTGGTATACGATGTGCTACGATGGTTTGGAATTGGTTCATAAATTTCTGTGCTTCTCCCTTTGAAATCTAAACCTTTTCTGTTTATGCTCTTCCTAAATCAGGATTTGGTGTCTACACAGGCAGAAAACGCAATTCACTGACTCCTAGATCAAGTCTATTTCCTTGTCCGGGTTGCCAGCGGGATATTGATCTTGGAGAACGTGGCATCAATGGCTTATTTCGCAACTTTACTTTGGAAACTATTGTGGAAAGATACAGGCAAGCAGCCAGGGCAGCCATAGCTATTATGTGCGATTTCTGCAAACCTCCACCTCAAGAGTCCACAAAGAGCTGCATGGACTGCAGTGCAAGCTATTGCAATGAATGTTTCAAAATACACCATCCATGGGGAACGGTGAAAGCCCAGCATGAGTATGTAGGACCAACCACCAACTTCAGACCCAAGGTAAGTATATCTTATCTTACAGAATTTGGGTTGCAGCATTTGCATACAGCTTCAGACATATCTGTGCAACAATATTTGCTTTTTAGGACTGTTGTTGCTTTATTGACTATTGCTGTTATTTATTGAGTGAACTATAAGCTTTTGTTCTTGTTGATGCTGAAGTGGTTGTCACTGAAGAGGACATTGAGAATGTATTTGAAGGGGATTGTATAAAGATTTTTTACTTCGGGGAATGGATTGTGTTATTTGTGATTTGGGTCTTTTTTTTTTTTTTTTGGTAAGACTTAATGAACTTAAACATCTGGAATGGCAGTGCTTTTCTCTAGAAGCTGGGTCAAGGAGGATGCCTGTGTGTTAAACTCAAAAAACCCAACACAACTGACCTCCCCCCAACCCCCTTAGGGCAGGTTGCCTTTGGATGTTTTGTGCCTGAACTTGATCCGTCACAAAGCATCTTCTTTCTCTCCTCCTTCCTTGCATCTAGCAATAGCAAATGGTGGAGTTCAGGTCTCTGTTGTTATTACACTGTATTATTTTTTTAGCTATAGCAGAAGAGAAAAATGTAACGGCAAGTTTTCTACCTTACGCGGCTGCTGCTGCTGCATTCAGACAAAACAGAGTGATTGCAAAGTGCTGTTACCTTTGTTTTTCCTGCTAAGCATGCTGCAGAACATGGCAGTGTCTTAATGAATTTCAGTGACACGACGGGAGGAATTGTCACAGCTGCCATCTCTCTAACAAAGGACCATAATAGGTCTTAATGTCCCAGCACTTGCTGCGTCCCTGCGGCTGGTGACCTCGCTGGGAGGTCCAACAGATATTGGAAATGTTGATGTTCAAGGAGACCTGATTAATTTTGATTAAATTAAGTAGATTTGATTAATACGCAATGCATAAGAAGCTTTTGGCTGGTGGTGTACCCTCTTTCTGAGGCTGGAAAAATGAGCCTCAAAAGTTAGCAGCCTGGCAGATAGTGAACATCCAGAAGTCCACTTAGTGCCATTTTTCTTGAGTCTAACACATTCATTCTGGTTAAGAACAAGCACATGCGATGTGCTTTAAAATGCGCTAGCACACAGCTGTCTTTGTGAAATGTCCTTTTATTGGATAAACAAGTAAGGTAAAAGTTTGCATGCTGTCTTCCAGCTCTTGGTGTAAAATGCTGTACAGCTCCTTAAAAACTTTGCTTCTATGGTATCTAAACCCTCACTGTTGCAGCGTTGCTACTTAAAAATACCAAAAGCATCTTGTGATCCTTGTGTACTCTTAAAGGTACCATGTGTTGTTATACTAGATGCAGACCGGATTTGGGTTTAAAAGTCAGTAGCTGAATTCTGTTGAAGCAGAGCAAAAGGCAGTGAAGTGGTTTAGATCATCCTGACCTTGATGTATCAAGCGTTTGCATGTGTGTGGGATTTAGCTTTTTTAAATTATATGTGAAGACAGATGTACTGATTAAAAAAGGAAAAAAAAAAGAGA
The DNA here is from genome assembly GCF_000699105.1 of Pygoscelis adeliae. NCBI lineage: Eukaryota > Metazoa > Chordata > Aves > Sphenisciformes > Spheniscidae > Pygoscelis > Pygoscelis adeliae. The sequence goes on along the minus strand of NW_008824467.1, from coordinate 1,422,966 downwards.
GAAAAACATAGTATAGCTAAATCAACTATAGATACATCTACTTTGTAGAAAAACTTCGCAACAACAGTAAACTGATCTTTACTGTGCTATTATAGAGACTTTTTTGAGGACTGTTTGAGCTTAATATAAAGAAAGTGCATTTTTCATTGCACTGCATTGTTAAGACCTGAACTGAATGCATGCAGTATTTGCTGGTCTCCTAAACAATGTTCCCAGTCATCACTTTAATTTACAACCAGACTGGAGAGCACGTTGTAATGTGTGTGGTGGGGATGGGAAAAGCACATACTGGGCTGATTGTTCTTGAATTTTGAGACAACTAGACAAGGTAGTCTGCTGACCTCTTCCATCTCTAGCTTGCAGGCTGTAATTCTTGCTTATACAAGGAGATGAATAAAAATACGTGGTTTCTGTTAGGTGTGACAATGCACTTCTGTGGAAAAATTACTTCCACAGACTAACAGCGTGACTGCAGTTTTTGGAGATGTCTGCCTGCACATTTGATTTTCCTGAAAGTTTGTTTTGTTTTGTTTTGCTTTGTTGGTTTTTTTATCCAGCAGTTGATGACAAAGGGATAGGTTATCGCATATTCTGCTTAATGACAGTCTTATGTACCAAGACGCTAGTGAGACTGGTGTCTTTGGCCTTTTCACCGTAGCCTAAGATAACATTTGGGGCTTGAGAGTTGGTTTCAGAGATGTGTGTCCATATTTATGCTACTCACAATTTTCTATTTTGGTGCCCTTTCCTGTCCTTGTGTGTGTGTGTGTGTGTTAAAAGATGATACTTTTAAAGCTTGACTATTGGCACTGCTGTCTTGTTCTTCTCCTTGACATGAAACTGAAAAGCTTTCTCAAGAGCTCTTCTCTGGTAACATGGAGTAGACGGACACAAATGTTGTCTTTCAGCGCTCTGGAATGAGGCAAAGGATTTTTGGTTTTTAAGACCACCACTTCCCCCCTCCCCCCGCTTTAGATGGTTTTATCTGTTGCTTGAGCTTGGAGTTGAGCAGCACTTTTTTTTCCTCTTCAAGCAGTTATTTCAAGATATTCGGTTTTTGAAAGATGATTTTTAGCGAACTGAGCTGCTCTTTAAGCTGATACTGGAATTAGCACTCAGCGTGAACAACTTGTAATTGGAGTCAGACAGAAAAATTGAAACACTGGAGTCTTTTGTCTTTAAACTGACACTGACTGGTGGTGGCGGCTGCATTTTGTTTGTTGCTCCAAGAGCTATGTGGCTGATCCCAGTCTAGCTTAGACTTAAATCATTACAGTATTATGTCAACTCTTGCTTTAAGAAACAGTTCATAGCCATTTCAAGAGAGAGCTGAGATGCTGGCATGGACACGGTTAAATTTAACAGGGTGGGTGTGTTATGTATTGAATTTACAGTTCTGAACTGGAGTGTAGGGAGCTTGAGGCATGCAAACAACTTCAGGGATTAGCAAAACAGTTGATTGCAGTTTGGAGGGATGTGATGTGTACACAGACATTTCTACAGGTTTACTCACTGTAAATCTCATGAAACTGTGTGTGGTCATCTGCTGGCTTTCACTGGCATGGACAAATATAAAAGGTGGAAGATAAACTGTATATATAAAATCCACCCATGGAATCAGATGCTGCTGTGGGATGATTGAGTGTTCTGATGGTTTGTTGAGCGCCTCAGTTTTTGGAAGTACATCTGCATTCTCTTTGCTCTCTCTCTTTTTTTTTTTTTTTTCAGATTTTGATGTGTCCAGAACATGAAATGGAGAGGGTAAACATGTACTGTGAAATCTGCAGAAGGCCTGTTTGTCATCTTTGTAAACTGGGTGGATGTCATGCAAACCACAGAGTAACAACCATGAGCACTGCCTACAAAACCCTTAAGGTAAAAGTAAATATTGTTGGACCTGGCCTGAGGAAGCAGAAGAGTACTGAGCTTCTGGTGTAAGGGCAAACTCCCTCTGGCAGGAAGCCAGGGGGTGTGTGTAAAGGACACTGAACTTAGTCATGAGGCATGCTGTTGTGCAACATCTGTTAATGTATATATTAGTGTGACATAGCGCATGTCTGAGAAACTAAACTATATTTTCTATGAGGCTTGAAACATAACCCCTTAAAAGTGCTTACACCTTAATTTAGGCAACTGTACAGCAGTACTGACCAATGCAAAAGGTTTAAGCAGTTAATACTTTACAGTCTAGCTTTTACCCCTGGATGTTCAGATAAGTGTCCTTGTGGCTTGGGTTAGCTGATACTTTAGAAGCACTCCTGAAAAATCTGCATCTGAAGTATCTGTTGGGACCTTGTATGTTTCTGAAGTTGCATAGCTGTTAATTCCTTAAGCACAGTACAACAGCGAAGACTTGCAAACATTGCTTTGTTATTAAAGAATGATGGCTGCTGCTACCTCCTCTTCTTCCTTTTCTTCCTCTCTTCCTCACAGAGGGGAAAAAAAAACAACAACAACAACAATAAAAAAAAAAAAAGACCAGACCAGCCTGCCTTGTGCTCTTTGGCCTCCTCGCCTGTTTGCAAGATTTTCCTGTACAGCTGTTAACTCTTGCAACTAAGGAAGTGCAGAGACACTCATAAGTTCATGCTTTGAACCACTCATTTTTCTAGCAAATCTTACTACAAATGAGTTAATAACTAACAAGGCTTTTCTGTAAGTTTCAGTAACATCCTGAAGCCTCATGTTCCTAGCCTAGGAGAGGGTGACTCCTGTGGCTGGGGAGGAATGAGCCAGCTGAGGCTGTTACCACTTGTCCTTAGAGGCTGTGCCCCCAGTCCTGCTTACACCAGTGGCCTGACGTCCCTGTACAGTCATCGCAGATCACCGAGCAGTTCTCCACAGGGTTGCTGTTCGTAACTAGTGGCAGGCTGTTGTCCTTGTAACTAGATAAACCGAGCACTAGCTGGATGACCTGCCTGCACTGGCTGTCAGTTTGGGTGGGATACCCTTATTCTGCCAGCTTGCTGTTTTATTTTAACAGGAGAAGCTTTCAAAAGATATTGAGTACCTCATCAGTAAGGAGAGCCAGGTAAAAGCTCACATCACACAGCTGGATCTGCTGCTGAAAGAAACAGAGGTAAGAGTGGCTTGCAGGTTGTCTGCAGATGGCCCTTGCAGGGACTCGAACTGTTTTCAGTGAAGCATTTCAAATCCTTTCATTTTTTTCAGTTAGCCAGTAAAACAATATCTGTGCAGTTTGTGTTAGGCCTGAATAGCACACGGTAAGACATAGTCCTGACAGCGTGGGAAATTTGGGCAACATACAGAGGGAAGTTAAGTTTTGCGTGCTGCTGTAAATTTAATTGAAATAAAGCTTATTTGATACATTAACCAAAGAGAGGTGGGTTAGACTTACAGCTCTTGTGTATTAATGGTGCTGCACAATGTACGCTGTCTGTTTACCTTGAGGATGTTGCAGTAAAGTCAGAATTAAGGGCAAGATCTCCCTGCAGAAGGCTCTGAGCTGGCGGCATGCTCACATACAAGCTGAAAAATGTCATGACAGAAATTGCAGGAGCTCCTGGCCCTGCCTGTATCTTGATACGGACTGTCTCCATGCTTTGTAGTTCCTTTCATCCAGGGTACTAGTCAGAGATGGCACTACGGTTCTGAGAGCATATGTAAGAAACTGTGCTGGAGCCCTGTGGTTCAGGGTGACTGGGGAAGATGGAAGAGCATCTAGCGCTTGGGCATGAAGACTTCAAAGACTGACCTGCTTTTATAGTGCTTTTCCATGGGTTGTTTGGACAAATGCCCTGCATAACTCAAGACATAATCAGAGGAATACTTTTCTGCTCTTCATTCTCTGTGTTAAGATGGTAAACACTTACTAGCTTGGGTGCAGTGTTGATCGTATTTTCAGTGCTGAAGAGCATAACAAAGCTCATTAGTCTTGTCTGTCAAACTGATGACTAGATTGCTCTGATGTCTTCAACAACCTTAAGTATGTTTCTGTACACAGCCACAATGCAGTGGAATCTGTCTAAAATGTCTTTTCATCCCTCCTAGTGCAACAGTGAAAGAGCTAAAGAAGAAGCATCTCACAGTTTTGATAAATTATCTCATGTCCTGGAAGAGAAGAAATCTGCAGCTCTTAGGGCAATTGAAGCTTCTAAGAATTTAAGGCTGGAAAAATTGCAAATGCAAGCAGAAGAATATCAAGGGCTCCTGGAAAATAATGGCCTTGTAGGATATGCTCAAGAAGTGCTTAAAGAAACTGATCCGTCTTGTTTTGTTCAAACAGCAAAACAACTTCATGTCAGGTATCTTAATTATCTTCTGTTTGAGGTACAGGTACTGTTCCAGAATGTCTGTTCAGTCATATTCTTCTGACACCCGAGAGCAAAGTACTGAATGCAGTACCTTGTATTGCAGAGGCTCAGAGATGGTCCCAGTACCATTCAGTAGAAATTACTACGTTGCAGTGTGTGTTAGGAAACAGTACACAGGAGGGGCTCTGCCCTTCGACAACGCCTGGCCTTGTTCAGTAGGACTGCAGTGGAAGGGTAGCCCATTCAGCTCACTGACACATTCCTTTGCTTAGAGATTGTATCGAGTATTTGCAAGTTAATCTAACAGGTCTCTTCTGGCTTTAAACTCTTTGATCTTAATAGTTGTTCTCCATTAGCGCTTCACACCTATTTTGTTCTTTTAACATAATGCCCCAAATTGTGAAAATGCTCTGCCAGCTGAACTTTATCTTTACAGTGATGTACAAAAGGCCTTTAAATTTTGCATTTGAATTCTGTCTAGAGAGACAGAAATTCCTGGGAGACAGCAGTAAGTGTGTGAAAACAACTTTTTTTAAAGCAAAAACTAGCATTTTTACTTTAAGGAATGCACACATGTGAATTCCCTCTTCTCTCTTCTGCCATCCCTCTGCTTCTGTGCTTTCAGAATCCAAAAAGCTACTGAGTCCCTGAAGAGCTTCAGGCCAGCAGCTGAAACTACTTTTGAAGACTTTGTGGTGGACATAGCCAAGCAAGAAGAGATCCTTGGTGACTTGTCCTTCCATTCCAATGGTAAATTGCGAGAGCATCAGGTCTTTCTTGAGTTATGGCTTTAAGGGCTTCTCTGGAAAGAGGCAAAACTTAGGGCTGCAGTTGCAGAACTCAGTCTTGTGACTTGCATTGTCCCTTCTGCCTCTGATCTACAGGCATTACCTGGCAGCAATGCTAGCTTCAGCTTTGATAAAGAAGCTAAGATGCCATCGCATTCAGTTCCAATTTACATTGGCTTCCAAAATTTTGTAGTTAAGTAATCCTAGGTCTTCCTGGAAGCTTTTTGTTGCATGTCAGAAAGAATAGACTTTTATACGTTTTTTAGCTGCTAGCAAAAATAAATAATACAACTTTCAAAGTAAAAACAGAAAGTAAGGGATTGATTTAAGTGCATGAACCATCCTCATCTCCCCTCTTTAACTGAGTGAGTCAGATTTCCCCCCACACACAGAGACACTGTGCTATAGCCACTCAACAAAGGGCTTGTATGGTTAATTCTAAAACAACGTGTATCTAAATTTGAGTTTTTTTTCTCCTGAATCTCTGGCATTCCAGGTCTAGAAATACCAGAAATCAATGAAGAGCAGAGCAGAATGTACAACAAAGCTCTGATCAGTTGGGAATGCCCTGGGAAGACAGACTTGGCTGATACCTATGTTCTTGAGTATCATAAGCTTAACAGAGGAGAGGAGAGTGCGACATGGCAGGAGATCGAAGTTTGCAGCAAGAGCAAAGTAATATCTGATCTTGATGATGACAGCAGCTATGCCTTTAGAGTTCGAGGATATAAAGGGTCCATCTGTAGCCCTTGGAGCCGAGAAGTTATTTTGCGTACGCCTCCAGCTCCAGGTATTGGGTTTTCTTATATCCATAAGGTGCTGGATCTGTGTCTGTCGGTGTTTAAGAGCTGTAGGTGGTTTCCAGTAGCTCCCAGACTGCTACTATACTGTTACTGGTTGCATAAATGTTTAGAAGCACTGTTAACAAATAGGTTAAGTAGGTAGCATACCGAGACTCTGTTAGCTTGCGTGACATTCCTGGTAGCCTTTAAAAGTGAGAAATTCTAATGCCAGTGTGAGTTAAAATGCAGTTTATAAGCACAGACAGTCAAATACTTAACTAAGAAGGAATTTTTTGGGATACTGTTTTTCAGTTTTCAGTTTTCTTTTTGATGACAAATGTGGGTACAACAG
>NW_008824467.1:1402157-1416714 GCF_000699105.1 Pygoscelis adeliae | reverse complement strand
CCAAGAAGAACCTCTGTGGAAAGTAGGGCTGGATTTCCTCTACTGCTGGGATCTGAGCGCATGCAGGTCGGATGCTACACAACCCTGGATTACATCATTGGTGACACTGGGATTGCCAAAGGGAAGCACTTCTGGGCTTTTCAAGTGGAAGCCTATTCATACCTGGTGAAAGTGGGAGTTGTTTCTAGCAACAAGATACAGAAATTGTTCCATAATACCCATGATGTGACCAGCCCAAGGTAAGTTGCAGACTCTTGCTTAATACATGTTTTATATAAGAGGATGGCTTTTTAAAAAATAAATTAAGAGCGAGTCTGGTCTCAATTAGTAAACAAGGTGAACCTAACCAGTGGAAAGTAGCTTTAAGGATAGGGTGTAAGCAGGTTGTCCTGTTCATCCCCTACTATTAGTAGAAATATGTTCTAATTATTCAGAGTCCTATTTTCTTTCTTTTTGGGAAAGAAATCAGGTTCCTATAGATGTCAAGATATGCCAGTTAAAGCAAGACGATAAAAAGAAAAAAGCATCAGTTGCAAGATTGAAGCAATGGGTAATTGTCAGTAGTAAGACTCTGCTTTAATTTCTTTAGCATACTAGGTTTGGCAGCCATTCAGAGGTACAATGTTCGCAGTGCATATCTGTGTATCTTTGCTGTAGCTTGCATTACGGTGGATTCCAAGTCACTGGCTTATCCCAGGCTATACGCTTGCATATGGTGCTGGAGTGCTACTGAACACAAGCCAAGTACAGTGGAAACCAGCAAAAAGATTTCCAGCTCTCAATTACAGTTGTAGTAAGCCTGGATGTGTCTAGGAACTGCAGGCTGGGAGGCTATCTGCTGGGGACTTTTAACTTTTTTGGGAATCTAACAAATGTATTGGCTTCCTCCTGTATAACATACTGAAAGTGTAAAAATGCCAATGTCTCGAGCTGCTTGAAGTCAGATGGGGCCTTTTTGCAAAGTGAGAAATTAGATCCTGATTTCCTGATTTCTTTTTCCTTATTCACACAAATATCTGGAAGGCTTTAGCTGACACACATCCAACCTCCCCCCAAACCCCCCAAAAACGCAAACCTAGCTAGGGGTTGTCTGCACAGAAGAATGTGTGCTTCTCCGGTCTGTCTTCGTCTGGGGACAGAAGTAGGGGGAAAAGCATGTAGACTGAACAAGTCCAGGTACAAACTTTCCCCAGTAACCAGCTGGAAAACAGGGGTTCAGGGAAGACTCCAGGCAGAGCACTTTTAAAAAAAACAAAAAAGCAAAAACTTAAACCACTACTTTTTGTGTTGTGAATTTTAAAGACAATGTAATACAGCAGCAGCATGGAAAACTCATAGGACAACAGAAATGTTAAATGTATTTACTGGTGTAATTTAACTTTACATAAATAAACATATCTTGTCATATGACATTAGTCATATTTGCTAAATTACTTCTCAAGTTAACTAATTTACTATACCCGTAGGTTCATTAATGATTGCCTAGCGTGAGTACATTTAGATACATCCGCTCCTTAGTAAAGCCTTCTGTGGTCTTGTCCTCATTAGTGTTTAGCTGTTATTAATTGTTTGAAGTGGCCCAACTGAGTGTTCTCCACCTATTAAATGCACCTTCCCTCCTGGCTTAGGTGTATTTTTATCCCACAAGGTTTTGCGGGTGATCATGTGGTGTTACCGTACAAAAATGTCTTCTCTAGTTCACATCATTGATCCCACTTCAGAATTTGACAAAAGAAAATGGTTGTTTTTCTGTTCTAGATACGAACAAGACAGTGGTCATGACAGTGGGAGTGAAGATGCCTTCTTTGACTCATCACAGCCTTTCACACTGGTCACTTTAGGCATGAAGAAGTTCTTTATCCCCACGACACCTGCTGCCCCCAAGGATCCAGCGAGCAGAATCCTTCCCCTGCCGTCATGCTTGGGCATCTGCCTTGACTGTGACAAAGGCAAGGTGGGGTTTTACGACGCAGGCCGTATGAAATGCCTTTACGAGTGCGAGGTGGACTGCTCTGGCATAATGTACCCAGCATTTGCCTTAATGGGTGGTGCGGCAGTTCATCTTGAGGAAGCTGTCACAGCAAAGTACGAGGAATACCATGATGACATCTAGTGCAGTAATCTCTTCCCATTGCTGTTCTGAGATGTAAGATGAGAGCAGAAGAATTCTACCTTAATCTTCAGTCCTGATTAATTACATTCTACCTACGTGTTGCTCACAAGTCTCTGGGCCATGCTTTTTTAAACAAACGGTCCAGACACTTCCCACACCAGTGGTAAATGTTCTTCCAGGAGCTATCCTGCCTTTCTTGTGATCTGTGCGATGCTGTTCTCCACAGACTTTCTTCCCAGGGGGAAGCAGGGAAGAAGTTTGACTAGCAACCAAAATTACTCTTCAGGGGTAGAAGTCTGCCTTTTACGTAACTTGAATCCTTACATAGTCAGTTTTGCATTTAATGAAGTCAAAGCTGACAGCGTGTGATTGCCATTCTCCTTTTAAGAAATCTGCCTGAATGCCTCTGAGGGGTCAAATGCTTTCCAATTAACCCCTGAGCACCAGTGGTTGGGCCTTTCAGCACGAAATAACATTTGTAAAAATATAATATAAAGCAGGGAGAAATCAGAACTGCAGCTCAACATTTAGGTTGTATTGGGAAAGAGGAGGGTAAACTAGAATCTGATTGCATGTCATATACCTTTAATGTGACTGTAAGCTAAAACTCTAATTCTGGCACCTGGTGTTGTATAGTTGGTGGCATAATGGTAAGTTTCTTTACTCTCCCAGGCTTTTACTATAGGCTATATAAAATATATAAAGTGCAATTCGACCTTAAACATCAGACTTTAGAGTCCAAAATCGGAAGTGTTTGCATGTGTGAGTAATAGTACCTGGTATTTAGGCAAAAGCAAATGAGTTATTGACATGAGTAATAATATGTGAACTTTAAAAAAACAGGTATTTCTTTTAATATTTTTTTCTATAAGTTAATTTTTTGATCTAGTAGCAGCTTGTTTTTTTAGTAAGAATGTTAAAAATGCACTGATTAAGTTTTGAGACCCAATTTCTGCCTTAACGGATGTGTCCCCTGAAATATCTGTTCCTTTCATGTTAAAAACTGTATCGCATAGTAGTTTTTCATAGTATCACAGAATGGTTTGGGTTGAAAGGGACCTTTAAAGATCATCTAGTCCAACCCCCCTGCCATGGGCAGGGACATCCTTCACTAGATCAGGTTGCTCAAAGCTCAGTCGAACCTGACCTTGAACACTTCCAGGGATGAGACATCCACAGCTTCTCTGGGCAACCTGTTCCAGGGTCTCACCACCCTCATCGTTAGAAATTTCTTCCTTATCTAATCTAAATCTACCCTCTTTCAGTTTAAAACCGTTGCCCCTTGTTCTGTCACTACAGGCCCTGGTAAAAAGTCTCTCTCCATCTTTCTTTTAAGCCCTTTTTATATATTGAAAGGCCGCAATGAAGTCTCCCCAGAGCCTTCTCTTCTCCAGGCTGAACAACCCCAACTCTCTCAGCCTTTCTCCACGGGAGAAGTGTTCCAGCACTCTGACTGTTTTTGTGGCCCTCCTCTGGACCCGCTCTGTGCTGGGGGTCCCAGAGCTGGATGCAGTACTCCAGGTTGTGTCTCATGAGAGCAGAGTGGGAGAATCACCTCCCTTGCCCTGCTGGCCACCCTTCTTTTTATGCAGCCCAGGATACAATTGGCTTTCTGGGTTGCAAGCGCACATTGCTGGTTCATGTCCAATTTTTCATCCACCAGGATCCCCAAGTACTTCTCCACAGGGCTGCTCTCAATCCCCCAGTCTGTATTGATAGAGGATTGCCTGGACCCAGGTGCAGGACCTTGCACTTGGCCTTGGTGAATCTCATGAGGTTCACATAGGCCCACTCCTCAAGCCTGTCAAGGTCCCTCTGGACGGCATCCCTTCCCTCTAGCGAACGAACTGCTCAGCTTGGTGTTATCTGCAAACTTGCTGAGGGTGCACTCAATCCCACTGTCTATGTTGTTAATGAAGATATTAAATAATATTGATGCTGGTACAGACCCTTGAGGGACGCCACTCGTTACTTGTTTCCACTTGGACATTGAGCCATTGACTGTAACTCTTTGGACGTGGCCATCCAGACAATTTCTTATCCATTGAACAGTCCATCCGTCAAACCCCTCTCTCTCCAATTTAGAGGTAAGAATGTTGTGGGGGATCATATCAAAGGCCTTACAGAAGTCCAGGTATATGACATCTGTAGCTCTTCCCTTGTCCACTGATGCAGTCACTCCATCACAGAAGGCCACTAGGTGAGTCAGGCAGGATTTGCCCTTGGTGAACCCATGTTGGCTGTCTCTAATCACCTCCCTGTCTTCCATATGTTTCGACATATCTTCCAGGAGGATCTGTTACATGATCTTACTGGGCGCGGAGGTGAACTGCATCTGTTTATAGAAATCTACGTAAAAAAACATTTGGGTACTTGCACTGTTAACTTGTGTTGTGGAAAAATAAGGATCTAAAGTGAAGGATGTTTCTAATACATACTTGGTGCTTTGTAATTTGGGGATATGCTTTCTAATTTGGGGATAGTGTTGTGTCTTGATGAATGTGTGTGAAGTATGCTTACTAAGTACATGTATACAGCTGTAGAGCTATGAAATGGGACCTGAAAATCACAGTACGCTTAAATGAATGTAGGTCATAATGCAGAACCTTTGTGTGCTTTACTGTCTGAACTGTCATACTGATCTGACCTGGAGTCCACCTCTCCCAGTGTCCTCTCTCCTGAGCCTCCGTCTGGTGACCACTGTCAGAAGAAATTGGCAGAAATGGTAATTGGCAGAAATGTCATCTGCACCAAGGTGTGCATGATGGCCCTTTCAGGGCTAGAAAGGCCCAGCAAGGGCAACCTCTTGTCTGGGTCCCACCCGCAGATGTTTCTGCCTTAGTAAGGCTGTGTGGAAGTATGTTCCACAGCTTCATTGTGTGCTTGTGTGAGAAGTGCTTTGATGTCCCAGGCAGCAGGTGTGAAGCAGTGGGTATCTTCTGGAACCTTCTCCTGCAGGAGAAATGGCAAATTGTCCCCTGCTAGTTATCCTTTAGGTAGTTTCTTTCCGTAATAGATGGTTGTCATAGCCTTTCTTTCCCATTATGCCCTGCCCTTCTTGTTTCCTTTTGCTGGGTGGAAGCCATTCTGTACTGGTGAGCATCCTGCTGCCCCTCTTTCTCCTCTCGCCTTCTGAGGCTGACTGAAGGAGCCCTCCATACAGACACTCTGTTGCTGAGAAGGATGACAAAATTCTGGGTTTTCCTTCTTTCCACAGTCCTAAAACCGTATTTGCCTTTTTGGTTGATACCGAATATTAAGCTGACGTTTACAAAGTTTCTTCTGCAGTATTTTCCACACAGTCCTGATGATTAGTTGTAAACAAGATGTGCACATACAGGGTTTCCCTACCTCGTGTGTTATTTTGCATTTGTTAAAGTTGAGTTTCATCTACTCGTTTACCTAGTCACTTAGTGCTGAGGGCCTCCTGCAGCTCTTCAGTCACTTCTAGACTTGAATGTTCCTGAGTAGCTTCATAGGTAACACAAACATGATCATTTTTTTGTTTGCTTGCTTTTCCAGATCTTGGAGGAACTTAAGTTGTAGTAAGATGCAGCAAATCTTTCTGCTGTTAAAATTTATTGTTCCTTCCACTTTTTTTTCCCCTCAGTCATTTATTAAACCATGATTAGCTAGTCAAGCACTGAAAACTTTTACATGTTACTACACTCTGTTGAGTAGATGACTCATGTTCTTGTATGTGTGAGCCCAGTACTCAAATAGACCCGGGAGACAGGATTCTCTCTTCAGTAGCTGTGACTTCTCCTATTGTATAATCACCATTTGTTCGTTCATCTACCAAACCTAGTATTGGCTTAAAGCTATAGATTATAGGGTTGAACTTTCCAGTTTGTTGTTCCCAGACCAAATCTCCTTCCACATACAAATGTATCATTTTTGATTCCTCTGTTTCAGAAACTGGTCTAAATTATAGGTTTTATGTCATGGTTAGCACTCCACAGTTCCACATTTGGATACTTTATAAGCATCTGGACCAATATCACCAGGCTTTGGCCTTTCATTGCTTTATGGAAATATTCATAAACTGAACGCTGTATCTTAGATATGAAGACAGTCCCTCTGACTCATTTATTAAAAAAAAAAAAGATTAAATTTTACTAGTTTGAGAATATAGACGTAAGAAATTAAAAATGTAGGGTTTTTTTTCTACTATAGCTTTATCTTACATTCATTTAAGATGTGCTCTGCTATGCAATTACTTATTCTACTGGACAGAGGCTGATGCTACTTTAAACTTTTATCTACCTTTTGATATGTCTGTTTGTATTTATCTCATTCTGAGTTTAAAAATTGATTTGGCTTTTGGTGTTACTTGAATACTTAGGATGCATTCATTACAGTACTCTATGGTGCTTACTCCAGCTTATTAAATAAAAAACCCACACTGTCAGAGGCACTGACAACACAGTGTTAGATTTTTTCCACTACAATGGAAGTGTCACCTTTCAGAAATACAGTTCAGCAGTACTTGCCTATCCAGATACTTATTTTTCCAGAACAAGTTTCTTCCTATGAAACAGCACTTTACAATGTAGACTAAGCTAAGAATGGTGTGATATTGTGTGGATCTTTGTGCAATATAGCTGTTTGGTGACTACTGTGTGATTTGCAAAGCTCCATGCAGGTGTGAATCATGTAGACACTTTTTAGATATCTAAAGCTTTAAGAAAAAGGCCTTGTTTAAAAATATTCTGAAATGTACATGTGATGTCTTTTTTTTTTAATAAAAGCTGAAAATACAGTAGCTTGATCATTCACATTATTACATCCCAGCTCTGAAGTACCCTCGTTGAAGTATTTCTTACAATAGATGACAACAGGTGACTTGTGGGGAGAAGGCACTGCTTTTGGTTCTCAAGTCTGCCTAAATACCAGTACCTCTAATTTTAGGAGTACTAAGGAGTCTGGTTTGGACTAACTGCCACATCAGGCTTTTACTCAAGATGCTGATGTTAGGAATTTGGCTGCCTGAAGCTCCCTCTCCAAACAGGGGAGGAAAATGTGTGTCCAGAAGGAATTTGGCTCTCGGGCATTTTCAAGGGAACCTACCCATTCCTTAATGGAGGAAGCAGATGGTGCTTAGCTCTCCAACCTGAGCAGCCCAGTCAAGAGACCTAAGTTAGGTTGGATGGACCTGCCTTGCTCTGCAATTCTGAAAATTGGTGCCACTGCTTACATCTGCATCTCTTTGAAAATCCAGTGTTTACATTTGTGGATGCTGCTGCTTTCAGGATGTTTTAAGTTCCAGCTTCTGGTCGTTGCTGCCTTCAGGCCTGCTCCGTGTGCACGGGTGAGCGCTGGAGGCTGTATTCACAGTGAATGTCCTGTGAGCTGTGCTAGTGCAGTTGAAGCAGCCACACAGTCAATATATGTATGTGTACACTTTCGGAGAGAAGGGCTGATACTCCTGGGAAAGCAGGAGTTTTGAAACTAAGTGCAGTATTCTGCTGAATTTTCTCAACTTTCTGATTTGACTGCCATCCTCAAGTATGTCATTCAAAGGTATAAATGACAGGTTTGTTTATTGCTTGAAGCTGAGTAAAACCGACACTGTAGAGACAGAAGGGTAGCTGAGGAAGCACTTGAAAAAGGCTCAGACTGAAGAATATTCTTGGTGCCACGTCACCAAATGAATGCAGAACTGACTGGCACTTCCTGAGATGCTTGCCGTCAGGGGAAGACTGAGATGGTGCGTAGTCTTTGGCTCAGCTCCTATTCAGTAACAACTTTCTGAAAGCTTAATTTGAGGTTCAGAAAAACAAACCGTGCATCTGTGAGAGAGAGAACTTCAGTTTGTGCTGGAGTCTCAAATTAGAAAGAAGTGGCTTTGACTTGGTCTGAAGGATATTTCTAGCTCCTTGGCAAAATAATAAGGCTTTTTGTGTATTTATTGCCCAACTATAAACATTGCACTGGGCAAATCCAACTTAGCATGAAAGGATCCATTTGTTTTAGCTAGCCTGCCTGGTTTGACAGGCTCAGCCCTTGTTCTTAACCCTTTTATTTCTCCTGCCTCCTATCCCCCATAAGACATTTGTAAGGGAAAAATGGGAGGCTCAAACACTATCAAAAAATGTTTTTCTCAAAAAATTATCTTTTCCTGCCTGTTTATTAAATTCTGCCTCTCTTCTGCTCCATCACACCCATATCAGCTCAGCTTTGGTGCAGTTATTGGATTTCCTGATCTTTCTCAGACCTGGAAACAACAGCAGCAGTATCCTCTGCTCCTCCATGCAGTGTAACTGATGTAGGAAGGAGGAAAAAAAAATACGGAGCTATCCTTAAACCTTTCCAAAAGAGATGGAGAGAAAACACCCTAGGTAGATAGAAAACTTTCACCTTGGGGGAAAAAAAAAAAGAAACAGTTTCAGAGGAGAGGAAAAATTACTATTTTCTTCCTCAGGGTCTGTGAGTGACCATTCTGCATGGGTGGTCAAGCAGGGCAGGGAGCCAGGCAGGCAGAGGAGGTTCCCACCGGTGCTGCTAAACATGTAAAACCCACAGCACAAGTTGGCACATCGTCCAGAAATGGCTGTTTCTGGGGTTGGTAACCCACTGTGACCTGGTGGGCTGAAACAGGGAAGTTCAGTGCATTCCTCCCAGTTTCTTCCTATGTGGCGTAATGTGCAAATGACTTTGTTTCTGCCTGAGCTTAAGTAAAAAGATTATATTTGGTCTCTGTCTGTGTCAGTTGATGTAAAAGATGTCCATCTCCAACAAAAAACTTGTCTGAATTGTTACACAGATATCTATCCATCCTTTCTTAAAGAGAGAACTGTGGTATAACTTTTAAGAGTAGAATTTCTATTAATACAATTTAAATGGGTTGTCATACTTAGTTATGTAGCATGCCACAAAACCAGCATAACTAACCCAGTGGAATGAAAAATTTTCCTTTAAGAAATAATCTCATAAATACTCCCTCAAAACCAAGTTAAGTGGTGAATGAAGATTAAAAATTGAGAATTCACTTGAGAAGTCATTTCGTAAGAGAATTGCAGGGATCTGAACTAACTACTTGGCTATGGAAAACAAGCAGCACTTAATTTCATTCATCACTGAACCTACCTATATATAGACATGTGGGTATATGCATTTATATTTGTGCGTACATGCATGTCTCTTTTCTGGAAAGTTATTTGGCTATTCATGAAATTGTTAGGAAGGTCAGAAAACACTGAGACTCATTCAAGTAATACTGACAATTGTTCTTAGGGCCATCTTATTCAGTATTTTGCATATTGCTGGGCCAAGTGTGCTCACTGCATCCAGGTATTTAGACTCTGCGAGGTGACAGAGGATGGTCCTTTCCTATGCATCTGGGGGTGTACGGGATGAAGGGGCTGTTTACCGTGAGGCAGAAGGACCTGGGGTGGTGGTGGTGGTGCGTCTCCTGTACATGTGAACGCTAAGCCAGAAGACGATGTGAAGGTGTGACAGTGCATCTTGGCAGAGCTGACGGGATGATTTTTCCTCAGCTTTTCCTCACTGAATCTGGAGACACCACAGACACTTGTCACCTCCCTCCCTGCTGTTTCTTGGGACTTACAAGAAGACTCTGGAGTTGGGAATGATGTTGGGGGGCACCTTTTGAGCCCGATTTCTGCATCTCTGCCCTGGCAGAAATACTCTGTGGCCACATCCACAGGACCCCCACACGGGGTCTGGACCACCCCACGGGGTCTGGAACCCCCCCCAGCATCTGCCTGTGGGGAAGAAGCCTTCTCTGCTGACCGCCCAGGAGCTAACTGGCAAAGGAAGCTGGTTTTGCATAGCCACTCTGGACTTCAGCGGGATTTGTCTCTTCTTGCCTTATTTAGAAGATGCTATGTATTAGGCACTCCCTTATATTTCAGGGTATTTGTGCAGGTGTGAATTCATTCATGCTGTTTTTATTAAAACTTTTTCCTGCCTCACAGAGGAACAGGCAAACCCTTACACAAAGTAAATCTAGCTCAAATTGTTAATTGATTTTTTTTTAAATGACAATGGAGTCCATTTCAGACAACTATTGAGACAGAAAAATAAAGATGAGAAAAAAACCATGTATAGTTTCAGGTTTGTACTATTTTAATTTTATTTCAGAGCACTTTGTTTCTTCCAGACATAAAAAATCATGAAAAATGCATTTTCAAGACACTAGTGAGGAAAGGATGTACTGGTAAAATTTCTTTCCGGAAATCCTATTTCTTCCCTAAATACCTTAATTCACTTGCTAATTCACTTTTTTTTTTTAACTTTATGCAGCTTGTATTTTGTCAGGCTCCAGGGAGGCAGGCTGGCATCACTCTGAACCTCATCCAGTTCCCCGTGCACCAGCCAGCACCTGGCAGTCACAGCGCCCAGCCTGGTGCATTACTGCTGTAATCAGAGGGCAATAACATATGGCATGCAGATTTGCAGTGTAAATGCATTCAAGAGTATTTAAACATGAGTTTATCTTCCAGCACCCCTTTTTTAACTTGCCATGAGAGCAGCCAGTACAACAGGACACATGGGCTTGGGGGGACTTTTATCAGGGCCCTGCCATCATTTTTTGTTGTGTCCCAGGTGCTGGTTTTGGAGCTGAATGAGCAGACCCAAGCATGTGGGTAGGCTTCACTTTCATTGACTTTCTAGTGCCTCCCCCTTTATTTCGTTTTCCATTCTCCTCAGGTTCTCCTATCTAGCTAGTTGTGGATTTCTAGTGTTAATGCAAGCAGAAGAGTTTTTTTTAGAGAAGCAGTGCAAAGAATATGCCCGTGGAGTCCACATAATCACTTGTACAGTTATTATAGATGGTAAGGAGAAAATACTAATATTCACTTGTTTACAGTATTGACATAGTGCCTGTTGTAGTATTTTATTATTTATAATGATTAAAAAAAAAAGACAAACCTAGTTTATAAGCTTGATTTTTTTTAACTTTAAAGAAGACCTATCACTACTATTTTTAAAAGTGTAGTCCATATTGTTTAAGAAATGCTAATTTCTTAATTGTAATTTTGTGGTTCTGGTCCAACCATTAACCATGCCTGTTTTCTTTTCAAAGAGGGGGGCAACAGCAACCAACATTAGCACCAACTCTCAGCTGAAGCTCCTGCTGCAGCGTTGTGCCTCCCCTTGACTCACCCCCTGGTCACCTTTGGCGAGATCTTTCCTCACAGGACCTCTAGCTCCAGGTCCATCCCAATAAGTCCAGTTGCATGTGTTGGTGAGACTGGAACACGTAGCAGGGCAGCAAGGAAGAAATGATGAAATATTTTTAAGAATGCATAATCAAAGCATATTGGCTGATAAGTAGAAAATAAAATAGTTACGAGACACGGGCGATGTGGTTTCACAGCAGCCATCGGCAGTATTTCCTGGGAGACAGGCTGAGCCTGCTTTGTTCAGCTCATGTATAGTCAGTGTGTGCTTTGCTTTATACAATCTGCAGTCTCATAAATACCCATTTACTTCTCAAGGGAGAGACACAAGATTTAAGATTGTGTGAAGTGCTCTTTGACGTGGGACCAACCCAGGCCTTTAATGTATTTTCCAATGCTGCTGGTAGCATTGGGCTGTCCTCCACAGAACACACAAGAAATGCAAAGGCACAAGGGCTGGCTGCTTTGAAGTAAATATGGGAAATGGTACTTCTCCTTTAAAATGCAAACCTGATGGCAAAGCCACTACTCCAGTGGCTGCCGTTCCCTTTGATATGGCACATGCAATGCAAATGAATGCTAGAGAGTGACAATAAAAAGGCTTTGACAAGCAAAGGACCAGAGAAAACATACTCTTATTTTCCACAGCTTTCATGCTAAGCAATACTTAGCCTGTTGAAATAGAGTTCAACAAGTAGGTCTGCAGAGACCATCCTGTTGTAAAATAGGTTAAAAGCTTGGAACTTTGTGACTCAGTGGGTGATTATGCTGTGTTTCACTGCTGAGATCAATATTGCTCACATTTGCAATGTGTTTGTAACGAGAAATTTAGGTTTGGCTTTGCCAACTTCTACACAGATTGCTGAGAAATCTGCTGGAAGTTCTTAAGTTGTCATTAGGGGGAACTCTGGTTTAAGAGGAGTGTTCTTTATCAATATGAAAAAGATTTCTTAGTCACTAGCTGACATTTGTTCCTGTTGTGGATTTAGCAAAATGTGAATTTCTTACACTTGGTTAATTCTTTTTAAAATTATAGAAATCCCCCCCCCCCCCCGCTCCCCCGTGGTTCCATCATTTGCTGATAATACCAAAAGGAAAAGCAAGTTCTATTGAGGAAAAAAAAAAAAACAAAACAACCACAAAACAGCTTTTTCTAATTTAAAAAAAAAATATTAAATTTTATTAGAAAAAGACAAAAGTCTAAGAAATGACCACAATATCCTATGAGCTGCATCTTCCTGAACTGAGACATAGCTAAGAAAGTAGATGTCTGATCCAGGCATAATTATTTCTCCTTTTCAGTGCAGACAGGATTTTATCTATGTTCTTTAACCAATCATATCTATTGTTATGATCTGGATGTATCCATTTTACAAAGAATGCTTAGGTTTCACTCACACGTGTTTACATCATGTGTGAATAAGCCAAAACATGTTGAGCCCAAATTGGTTGAAGTTATGAAGTGGACTTTGTTCCAAGGCTTGGTGAAGCAAGTAAGAAATCAGAGGAAAGCAGCCTAAAGTCAAAATACTGGAAAAGAAAAAAGGATGTGATCATAAATTTTGCAGAAAATTTAGGAAGTGTTATAACCTTGTCATACAGGAGCCTGCCAATTTTTACTTCTCTCTTCCAGAACTGAGTTACTGACGAGAAATTTGTATCTCTCTGCCCTTCGCCTTCTTCTAGTAGGTGTAGTCTAAATGCTTGCAAAATATTGTATATGTTGACGTAAATAGTGGCAGAAATATTTAACATAATTAACATTAGGTTGTTTTGTTTAACAGCTGGGGCTTTCTATCTTACCAAAGTGATAAGACCACAATACTCCAAGTTACCAAACTATCTGTGGAAAAGGGAGGAAAACCCTGTTCTACACCTTCATTAACAAGCTCTGATTTGATCCTCGGGTAGTTATCGTTTGACACAGTTAATGTTAACACGCTTCAGATTCTTTAAGTTTTGTGCTAAGTAAGTTTTGCACATTTAATTATTAAAACCTATTGCTGGATTCAAAAGAAGAGAGAGAAAACATGTGTTGAGCCTCAATCAGAAAGTATCATTTAATCTTTCTCTTTTTGAAACATAGCTAATCCCCTCCAGGAAAGCTCAGCTTTCCTAAATTTAAGACAGTGTACTCCACTGACAAAACATTGACTGATCATTTGCTTCTGCAACACATCTTCCATACAACAAGGTTGTCAAAGACAAAGCCAAGTAAATGGAACAAAACCAGCTTTGAGAAGGTAATTTAAACCCATCTTGCTTGCATTAGCCTCAAGACCTCATCACAGCATTTTGGTAACTTCATAAATTCCAGAACAGACCCTGAAAGAAGCCAAGAACAACAGATTTCCTTCAACTCCAAATTAGCTTTCTGCTGGAGGGATGTGAGTGTCTGCCCACATGGATGTCACAGGATGATGAAGATCTTTACTTAACACAGCCATGATCTATAGCACATTAAAAAGTAAACCTAGATTTCTGCAAACAAATATTCTTAGAGTCCTTTGTGTTCCAAAAAAACCTCTGCTGTTTCCCTCCTCACTCACCTGCACGTTTTACTTCTTATTGCATGACCATTTTTACACACAGTGATGTCAGGTGGCTGGACTTTTAACCTCTGAGATCATGGCTTTGGGCAATTAGCATGATCATTTCTGCTTCAGATTCATCACACTCAGATTCCAGTTTGAACTAGGTATTTCTTCAGCTGAAAAGCCAGGTTTCTGTGGCACTGTGCAGTCTGCAGCCTTCCAGGTCTGACAATTAATATAATTAAGTCATGAGCTTAGTTCCATTAAGTTGCTGTCATTAAACCATGCAGCTGGCAATCACACCACCTCTTGTGAACTGCTGTGGCTACAAGGCAGTCAGAACTCTTCTTAAACAGAATTTCTAGTGAAGCAAAGCATTCAATCCCTTACTCTTCAAAGCTGTTACCTTTTCATTAAATACTGGAAAGCAATAGGTAGAAGCTGTAAGTTAGTGCCTTGCTATTTATCTATTTTTTAAGAGAAGCAAGCAGCAAAGTCTGCTACAGGAGACCCACTGAAAGCATGAAGCATGTAAAACTACAGCACCAGAGCCCATTTTCTGGGCCACTGGCAGTGTCCTTCTGTTGCACCCAAAAGTTGCAGCCCTTTGCCTGGTTTGGTTTTTACTACCATTTTTACTACCAGTCTGAAGGTTAGTAGAGAGCAGTGCTGTCCAGACATGCTGGGCAATGGGGATTATACTGGGTGCCCTCCTAGACTGTCTACGAGGCAGATGCCTGGGATGAATTACTAGCGACAGA
>NW_008824467.1:1401040-1402131 GCF_000699105.1 Pygoscelis adeliae | reverse complement strand
TGGCAGGGCCCTGCCTGCATCCTGGCCCTGGCATGGCTGGCTGGTAGCTGAGGGGCCCTGCTGGGCTGGGGGTGCTGCCCCATTGCAGCTCACCCAGTGTCCCCCCCGCCCCAGGGCCATTCCCTCTCTGCCACCTGGAGATCCAGGAGAAGGCTGTGGATTTATGCTGACAAGCAACCAAGGTTTAGATTTGTCTCCTTTTCATTTGATCTGATTATGGACCATAATGCCATAAAGAAAAATCTGTTTAGATCATGTAAAAGGTGAAGGAACATGCATTTCTACTTGGGGTGCCATGATAGGCAAGGGGGCTGGGATAAGAAAAGGGAAAGTTGAAAGTAGGATGCCTGCTTAAATTTAAAACCTGCCACTACAATCAATATACTGCACTGTGCAAAGCCAGTTACTGAATTGCTGCAGGTGGTATAGAGGTATAGATGTATTATTTTGTGATGTACGGATAGAAGCAGCTCACCGTTAGGGTATATTTCAATGCAAGCAAATATAAATTAGCTACTACGAAGGCAAAGCGTTTCTAAATGTCAGTGAGGAAAAAGAGGAACAAATACTTAGAAGATTGAAGGCCAGCAATATCTGAATAGTCTGTTCCAAAGGGTATCTGGTCTCAAACAGCCACAGTGCCAGTCGTTTAAAAACTCCGTTGCTTCAAAGCGTAAGGTATTTGCTTTAACCTCAACTTCAGTGTGTCTGGCCGTCCATTTGAGATAGGCAGATTTGTTTAGGAATGTGATCCTCCCAACGACTTTGAAAGGACTCCTGTGAACACAGCATGTATAAATGTGGCCCAAAATGGCTTTCGCTGAGGAATACCCAAAATGAAATCCTGCCATATCCAGAGCCAGCATTTCCAAACTCTGATTCAAGGGACCCAGCCAAAGAACAGGAAAGCCCAGTGGCAGGTTTGTAAGTGCAGCAGGAGTTGCTGCCCAGCAGCAAGGGGAGGCAGCCCTAACCAAACAAAAAACCCCCTCAACGAAAAAAATCCCACACCACTTTGCATCGTTCTCCCGCCTGGCTTTCTCAAAAGCATCAGCCAGGCCGGCCTTCCCGCCTGGCTCCTGGCGCGGTCC
>NW_008824467.1:1394275-1400889 GCF_000699105.1 Pygoscelis adeliae | reverse complement strand
AAGGTCAGCGGCCGCCTTCCCGGGCTGCAGGCGTGGAGGCAGCGCTGGGCTGCCGCTGGAGGGGGCCGACGTGTCTCCTTGAGGGAACCCACAGGGGTCCCCCAAGCTGTTTTGTCAGGGTTTAAATAGGTGCCTCCATCTCCCGGGGGTAAAACCGGGGCACCGCAGCGGCTGTGCCCTAAGAGCAGCTACGGGGTTAATGAACCGCAGCAGAGGCAGTGGTTTGCAAAGTCTCGCTTGTGCGCTCGCTGGTTGCCTTTGCCAGGTCCCGGGGAAGGTCCCCAGCCTCATGGGAAGCACCTGGGAGTGCTGCAGCCCCTCCAAGAGCTGAGAAGTAGCAGAGAAATTGCTTTGCCGACAGGTTCCCACTCAGAGCAGAAGACGGCAAAGGTAAAGTTGCCCCTAGATTGCCGAAGAGCTGCCGAATCTTTGCTTACCCATGTCTCCCATGCAGAAGGGCGACAGGTGAATCTGAGGACTGCATTGCTGGCAGAACTGGGCACCATACTGGTGTGGCCATCTGCGGGCCATCTAGATGTGATAGGAGATGCAGGATTACAAATCCTGCACCCTGTCTGCATTTGTTGCACTGGCACTAAGAAAACAGGTTCAAAGTGCAAGAACAAATGGCAGGATGTGTACACTAGGTACACATTAGGTATTAGGCAGGATATACACATTAGGTATACATTTTTACAGGTATACGTTTCACAAATGAACTTAGTTCAGTTAACTAAGAGAGATTTCAAAGGCTACCTGTCAGGCAAACTCGTAAGACGGATGCAGTGAAGACAGGTATAATGGAGGAAAAGCATATCTGTTCACTTGGCACTGGTGAGGGGCAGGCCTGTTGACAGCAAAACATTTCTACCTGAATTTGGTTAATGCATCTACCAAACATGCTTCAGGCTTACAGTTCAACCCTGTTGAGAAACGCCAGAAGCACTTAGCTTTGTGCCACCATACACAGGAGCGACCAAAATGAGGTGCTGCTTGTGCAATAGGTCTGCTTTCTTGACTGCTGGATCAGTGGGTGATTGGCGGTTGCTTTTGTGAGTATATGAGCCAACCAAAAAGGATACGCACCTTGTTGCTTGCTGAAAGAGTGCCGAGTTCTGAGCATGCTTTTGAAATCCCTTTTTTTTTTTTCACTTAAGAATAGAGAAAAGTTGAACTGAGACCAACTTCCTTCCCTTTTGCATCCCTCCCACGTTCGCAGCACAGAGGCAGCGTCCTGTTCACAGTGCCAACTGTTCCCGCAACACCCACGTGCTGCCTTTGCTCCCCCAGCCCTGTGCTCGCCAAACGCAGAGGGAACAATATGGTCTGTGGGCAGCAGCCGCCCCAGGTGAGATGAAGCGGAGCCTTCCTCTGGCTGAGCAAGCAGGGACTGTGCTCTGGTTGTCTCAGCTGGAGGCCGTTTTGGCATATGTTCATTACATTTCCAGAAGGACATGCAGCTTGTTCTAATACCGAACGCTCAATTTGCAATCACTATGTGTCTGAGACAGTAAATAATTGTAAAACCAAAGAACCTGGAGAAGACCACACTACCATTTCTTAAACTGCTAATGAAAACATAGGTGGAAAGGGGACACGACACCCATTTACACTGCAGGCTCCTCAGTCAAGAGGACAGTTTCTAAATTTGTTGTCTAGTTGGGCCTGTAGTCATCCAAAGCAGTTCCCTGGATATCTGAATCTCTTTGAATCTCCTATTAAGCAATACAACTGTTCAGGTTTGGAAAGAAAACCTGCAGGGTGCTGCCGGCTTGCAAGTGTACCAGCAAGAGTATCTATAAATTTTTTACTTTCTTTTTCGCAACACATAGAAGATAAAAAATTTTCCATGAACAGCTCAGTAAATGATTGCTTCAAAATAAAGAGTCAAATATCAGAATAATTGACCCAGAAGGGTCCCAGCCATGCTGTGAGGTGGGACCACTGATAACCATGTCCTGACAAAGCGTTACCATCCTTAACCCTCCCCAGCATGGGAGTTTCCACAGACTCCCTAGACAGTCCTGGTAGTGTCTCCGTCTCCTGCAGCAGCATGGCTTGCCTGATTAAGTTTTATGTATGATGGACTTGAACAAATCACCCCTTTTTCTATGCAGAAGTCTCCATTTTTTTTAAAGACCTTTAGCACACCCCTTCCTCCTTTGTCATTTCTTCTTTAAGTATGACCCCCCCCCCGACTTCTTTCATCTGTCTCCAAAAGTCATGCTTTCTAGCTTGCTGATAGCTTCCCCCGCCCTCACCCTGTTTCTAGACCT
Source organism: Pygoscelis adeliae (assembly GCF_000699105.1). Taxonomy (NCBI): domain Eukaryota; kingdom Metazoa; phylum Chordata; class Aves; order Sphenisciformes; family Spheniscidae; genus Pygoscelis; species Pygoscelis adeliae. The sequence goes on along the minus strand of NW_008824467.1, from coordinate 1,398,613 downwards.
TCCCAAGCAGCTCCTATTTTTATGGAAATGCAGCCCCAAAACTGAATCCAGAGCTGGGGGGAGCAGACAACTGCTTCACATGTCTCATACATGGGATAGAGTGTATGAGGGATAGAGTCTGAATTACTGATGTCTCTTTTCCCACACTCTTAATGACTTCCTGTCTGTAAATTTCAGCAGATATATGTATTTTTTCTTAAACAGGAAAGAAAATGAATTCAAGAAGGAAACTGCTTCTCTGGGGGCAGACCAGAAACCTTTTAGTTAGTTAGACATGTGGAAGTTATAAAACTAGCGTTTTTGAAGGAGTTGACCAGAAGACTGTTATTTCACCTGGCATTGCCAAGCCAGTCTCTCAACATCTAGGACTTGATACCCCTGGTTTTATAAACTGTGGGCTTGAAGAGGGCTGCGGGGCAAGAATGGACTGTTTTTGACAAGTTCAACTATTGCGATGTCCCTGAGTCTTTCATGGCTCACATTTCCATGGGTTCCAGCATGCTGACTCTGTATTTCCCCATGTGTTTTACCTGCTTTTCCTTTCTTTGTGCTTTTCTTGTGGCTTATTTCCTTAGCCCCACTTAGAAGCATCACAAGTCTACCCTACAATTAGCACAGAAATTGTGGTAGTCATCTCTTCCTCTCTGACACATGCACACTTGTTTCTCTGAAGCATCTGTGTCTTATTTAAGGACTATGCTGTCAGCACTTGTGACATGATTAAGTGAAGAAGGGATCTGTTTCAGGTCAAGGCTGCTAAGTCACATTTTCTGTAATGAATAACAATGTAATTCTGTATTATAGTTTTCAGCAGCAGAGCTGGTTTAAGATGTTTCTGGCCACACTGCCACCAGCTGCCCCTTTCTCATACCCCCAGCCTATGGTTTTTAAAGAGATGGTGACTGATACTGCATGGATGAGAGTGAGCATCATGCAATGGGAAAGGGATAACCTCTTTGGCAATGAAACCACATTATGAAAATGTAACACGCAACTCTATAACCAACTACCGCTAGAGGCATACAGTGATCTATCTCTTCTTTCTCATTTCTTTTTTCTTGTATGATTTATTTCAATCCTGATCTCTTCTGGTTGGCATTGACTATAAGCAATGTTGCCAGGTTTGTGGGATTCTGTCCATTATTATGCTGTCATTTAACGAGATAAGCAATTTTCTGATAGCCACACTAGGCAGCCTAGTAGGAGCCTGAGCAGTAGTGATTAGCACTGACCTCCAGAGCAGAGTCCCCTCTAGCAGTCTGAAAGCCCAGCATCTTATTAAAATTAGGTATTTATATATTGCATAATAGAATGGGATTTGATTTAACTCCCCGAGCTGTTTCTATAGGTGTTTTAAAAGTCTCTTCTGGCAGTGATTTTTGGCACTGTGTTGCTTACTCTTTTCATCTGCTGATGCTGACTCATCAAGTAGTGGAGACCTTTGTTACGGTCTATGCCTGCTTTTGAATCAGGGTGCAGCAGAGGATTTCCTCCACGGATGGCTGAGCAGTTATTTTATGCTGGGAAGTATAACTAAAATAATCCTGATGGGGTGGCAAGAGAGCACACAACTCCCTGCAGGCTCCTTCCCAAGGAGTCCTGCCTGCCCAAACGTGTCAGGGTAAGATGAGGCAGCCGGCTCCCAGGAGCAGCGGTGGCAGGGTGGCTGCCTGGGTGCTGGCTGGCCAAGGCTGGCTGCAGGAGGCCACCCTATCTGGGAGCACTGCCTGGGGCACAAGGGAGTGACAGCCATGCAAAAGGGCTCTGGGGAACCTGGCAGCTACAGCAGTACAATGTCATACAGCAGAGATTTTTCGCTCTCCACAGAGGGGAAGGTTCATCTACTCTATGTGTGTATGTGATGGAGAGGTAAACAACAGAAAACTTTAGTAAGCTTGACCTGTAGCATCTCAGTCTGGGACTTTGCATAGAAATGTGGGGTTTGTGACAGTTCTGAGAGCCAAGCTCCCACATGCATGAATCGTGAGTGGGACCTCACAGCCAGATAACAGCAGGAAAGAAAATACTTGCCAGGTTCCAACTTTGCCTACACAGTTGCAGAGATTGTATGTAAATGCAGATGTTTAAAGCGGTGTATGCTTTTGTGTGAGAACAAGTGGGTATTACTTAAGAAAAGTGTTCCGTGAGATCTATTTCTTCCTGAATGTTTATAAAGATACCTTCATAATGGTCCTTAGTTTATAAATTGCTTCCTTTAACAATCGGGGTTATTTGCTATCGTGCAGTTAACACTGGAAATTTCTCTCTAATTCCAGACCAACAGGCAAAGGAGACTTTATAAACATTACATTATTTCTCTGCTTCAGGACTTGATGTTATCACAGTTATTGCTCTGTGAAGGTAGCTGGTAAGAGGAATAAAAAGGAATTTTTTTGTTTTGTTTTTAAATTCTTGTGTCATGACACTTTGGTCTGTGTTTTGAATTGCAATGAGGTGTCCCAACATCAGTCAGTGCTGTAGTGCTTCCACAAAGGAAGATTTCATGAAGATGTTGCTTTTTTGAAGGACAAATACACAATTGTTTCCAATCAGTTTCTTAATGGGCATATTCACAGCTCAAACACAAGAGACTGTATTTCAGACTACACAAATACTTCACTGTAGTCCCATGATCAAATACCTGTGTATACCAAGCACCTGTCTACTCGTGCTCAGAAATGGGTTGCTGCAGTGCTTCTCAGTCACTGCTTCTCAACCACTAAGTGCTTTGCTGATGAACTCAGAAAGGTATCTGTTGGGGCCTGTTTCGCAAGATGAATATTTTTTTGGTAGAGCAAGATGCATGGGGTGGTGACATTTGCTTTGCCGAGATGCCCTTTATGTATTTAGTGTCCTGTGATGATTTTTCATTCTTGTAAAAAACTGCTCTGGAAGCTGAAGTGCTTCCTCATCATTCTATACATTCAGCTTGGATAATTAGTGTGTAAGCTTCCCTGTTAGTCATCCTGGCCCTAACTAATGCCTTCTGCATGAGGAATGACAAAAAATTTCGTTGTACTTTCGTGTTCACGCTTGTGCCTCAGTTTTCCCACCTTGGATGGTCCTGTGATGTCATTCCACGGTAGGTCTCCCCTGGCAGTGAAGGTGATGTAAACTCCCTTCCTTGTTGCTAGTATCTATCTTATGCTATAATGCACTGCGTACTTGGATCTTTGTGCAGGCCTACTGAGGACTCCCTCAGACTTAAGGCTGATCTACAAAGCTTTCTACAAAGTTCAGAATATGCCTAAAATTCAGGACCTGCAGTCATAATGGCCAACACAAATTCAGCTGGTGATGGAGTCGACAAGTCACCTGGTTTTTTTACTGCTAGTGTGTGGGAAATCCTCGCATAGCAGTGGAGAGTACTGTGGTGAGGGTGGGGAGTGCACTCAGTTGCTTTCGACCTAGTCCATGTCCCAGCAAGCTCAGGGCTTACCTGCTCCAGTGCTAGGCCTGTCAACCAGAGGGGGTTAGCCAAGGGGTGATACCAAAGGATTTGGGTCAACACTCCCATTAGAGGAGGCAGAGCCCTTCAGTGCACTGAGCTGTGACACCTTCCCTGTCTGAGGAAAGATACCCGATTTCTTAACTTTGATTACTCTCTGAAAATTGACACACATGCAAAGGGTGCTGGAGGGAATGGTGGTTTTGTGAGCTGAGTATTTGTCTGTGACACTGAGAAGAACACTTTACTTTGCTGATTAAATGAGAATTATTCCCTGAGATACAAACAGTTGTGTCTACTTACATCAACAGTGAATGTGGCCCTGTTTTGTTCATGACTGCGCCTCTGCATGGTGGATCTTCAGTTCGGATGCTGATGTCCTCTCTAGATTTGGCAGTACTCTGGGGCTCCTTTTTAAGTACAGACAAAAATGAGGTTCTGCTCTTCCTCCTGGTTCTGCCTAAAGTGAAATTCTATGCTGATGTCTCCTATTTCCTAATTCAGGGACTATCTCAATGCATTATCAGCAAATGTCATTTCTCTCAAATAATCTTGCTGCAATTGAACTGGCCAAGACGAGGATGTGTGTCTGAATACCCAATCTGATCAACTTCAATGGTTTTGCTCCTTAACTTGCTTCCTGGCACAGCCTGGATGTGTGAAATTCATTCTCCTGGCAGTCCATATATTCCCTTGCTGGTTGAAAACACAGAAATGAATATTAATACAAGAAGGGGAAGGCCTCCTGTAGCCAGGATCACAGCCATCAAACAAGCAGACAGAACCAGTCACTACCGTCTTTCCTTTCAGCTCTCCCTGTATTGTTAGGATTACTCATAGCTGGATGGAAGGTGAAGACAGATCTTTATCAAGCCAGAAAAAAAATCTGT
>NW_008824467.1:1380583-1394244 GCF_000699105.1 Pygoscelis adeliae | reverse complement strand
CCACTGTTTTCCACTGCTTTTGCTTTTGAATCTCCAACCTGGATGAAAGACATAGTGTCCTAGTAGATAAGCTAAAAAGTTAAAAAGCACAGTGCAGGTCACTTCAAGAGAGAACCTCCCCAGTCTGAAAGACTGCCTGTGTTGTGATATTTAAATAGATGTTTAGTGCAGAATAGGCAATACTCTTCATGTCTTTAAATAGAGATTCATAACTAAATAATAATAAACCCATTAAACCAGCTGTTTTTTGCAATGAATGCCATTGACTAAGATGCTGGAGCATGGAGGATGAAGTGCCGAGTAGGCAGCAAGCAGTGATTTACCATGAAAAATACATTTTATTTGCAGTTACCAGATACTGGCAAAATAAACATGAAGTCTGGGCCCTACAGGCCTCAGCAGAGGGCTTCACCTCTGACTTTAATGCGGCTGAGATGCTCCTCACTGTTCTCCCCCTGGCCTTACAGGGTGCAATGGGCCATATCACGCTGGGGCCTTGTGACCTTGGTGCCGGGATTCGTTTAATTCTTAGCACATCCTCACTGGAAATGCTACATGACTTTGTGCATTTTTGCTTTCACGTTATATAACAAAGTGAGTCTGACTTACGAAAACTCCCTCTGAAGATGTCAGTAGCACACTCAGTTTGCTGGATTGTCCTGCAAAGTTAGAGATAAGGCTGTTACATGAGGAATCATTGAATATGGAAACGTACCAGCTGTGCTTATGCGGGGATATGTATGTCTCTTACTTTCAGTCACTTTCATTTAATGATTGGGATTTTCAAGCCTTCTACCAGTCTGACATGCATTTTGTTATAAGTACTAATTATTTTATAGAGACTAATTACTCTTCCAGTCTATTCTCCCCTCCCTAATACTCTTTTCTGATCCACTAGTATTTTTATTATTATTATCGTCATCACCATCACCATCATCATCATCAACTCTGGAGACAGAAGGGTTTTGACGGGTGTGGTTGTTGAGGTATTCATAATGAAGAGGGCTCTTTTGAAAGCAATGAGATAGTGTTTGGAATGAAGAGGAGTCAAAACCCAGGGTCCTGAAAGGAGAATTAACTTAAAAGTCAGAAATTTAGGACTACTTCAGTCAGAAGAGTTGTATGGAGAGGGGTAAATCCAAGAACAAACAGCCTGGTAATGCTATAAAATGTTAAGATTCAGGTATTGGTTCAGAAGAGAAATATGATGTAAGCAGCGTGTAATCCAGAGTCAGGACAAATTTTTCTTGAGAGGGACTTGCTTATTTTACTCAATGGTCTTGCATTCTCCCTAATCTGCAGCACATCCTAAGGGGCAAATCCTCTTCCCTCCTCTGGGTATATTGACTCATGCTGCTTTCCCAACATCCAGGCTCTTCTTCACAGGGATAAGTGACAAGCCTAAGGAATTTTGCAGAAGTGCCTATTGCAAATTTCTCAGCATAGGACTGACTGCACCCTAATATGCATTAAGATTTTGAGGAGTGAATGGCCAAGGGGGCATGTATAAGAGCAGTAGGGATTAATAAGATACCATCTTCAACCCTTGAGCTGGAGCAGACAAACACCCTCAGGTAAGGAAATGCACAGGTTGGAGGTCCAAGTTCCTCCAGCTTCTTCCATCCTTTCGACTCCAACAAGGTTACCAAGATGACTAAAAAATGCTTGTGTTTGTAGTAGACATCTCTGTGCCATGTCTACAATTTCTTGTAAATTTATAACCGTGTATGTTCCAAGAGACTAGGGACAGTATGAAAGTCATGACAATATTATTAAAAAGGTAAGTGAAATGACCTGAGTAATTTTAGGTCAATCTTGCATTGATTTGTGGCCAAAAGAGGGAATGGTTAAAAGATTGAAGCAGAATTAATGTCAGTCAATAGGGCTTAAGAGAAAATAGGTCTTGTCAAATGTACTTAATTGAATTGCTTGAGATCACAGGTTTGGTTGATAAAAGTATAATGGTTTTCCTGGGCTTCACTTTTTTGGACACATGCCAGTCTGCTGTATTGCTTCCACAGCCTTGGCCATTGTCTGCTTTAGGATTTTGAGGAGATTTCAGGTGTTTTCCCTAGTTTGGTGGCCTTTGGTTGCAGCTGCCTGACCCTTGGCATGCAGCTGACCAGGCAGCCTTGTCTGTAAGTCACAGATACCTTCTCTGAGAACCCCAGCTAGCTGGGTGGCCTTTTGGTGTACAGTAATTCCCACCGTGTCTGCAGCATAGACAGTGTTTTTTCCGTAGAAACGATTCTTCGTGAAATTGCCACATTCTTCTGTCATCTAGTGTGGATGCAGTTACTCATGTAGGTTGTTCTGGTGACTTAGGTTAAACTGAGTTTAGATGCTCTCGCATTGAAATGGATGGTGAAAATGTGTGGGGTTAGGAAGGTGCCACAAGAATGTTTTGAAGTCTGATCAATGGGTCTACAAAGGGAGATTTAGCAGCTTGGTCTCTAGCTTACTTTTATGGTACAAAAGTTCTTATCTGGGGTACTCTATCTAACTCTTTGTGTTCTTATAATCTATTAAACAAAATCATACTGAGAAAGCATAAAAGTCAAAATGAGAAAATACATGCCTTGAGCAATCCTATCAAGGGCTAAGATAAATGGTCAGTAATTTGGGAGGCTTATGCCAGTTGCCAGTCCTTCTCCAGGATATATGTAGATTGGCCCCAGTTTTGGGGCTTCTGGCAGAAGGTACTTAGTGTCATTTCATGACTTCTGCTGTTTTGGCTTCAATACAGTTACAAACCAACCAAGCCTACAGTAGGAAGCACCTACCATTAATTACAGAAGTACTTGTCTTATCAGGTCTGATTCTTGACTGAAATGCCTGAGCTCATACTAAGATATACACTATGCTAGATCCTCAGCTGTTAAGGATTTATTTAGCACCGTCAACTTATCTGGGGCTACAGTCATTAACACCAGTTTAATTTTGCTTATGAGAATGCCAATCAAAGAAAGGCAAGCACTTGAAATTCACTTATCTGTGGTATCTATATTGAGCATCAAACGGAAATTTTTTATCAAAGCAGACATGTCATCTCTTGGGAACAAACAGAATTCTTGACTTCCCTCTGACTTCAGTAAACTTTTCACTTACTGTTTCATAACATGGCTGACGATTCATTTGTCATAGTGCCCCTGTAATTCAATGTTCAAATCCAAACATGACAAAAGGGAAATAAATAATGTACCTTTTCTTATGCCCTAAACCTCCAAGGCCTTTTTTTAACCACTACTTTGACTATACCTACTGCTTTAGTATAGGATAAAAACAAAGATACATGAACACAGTCAGCTATTCTATCAGCTCTACAACACCAGTATTTGACACAGCCAGGGAAATACAAACTTATGCAAAATCCAACCAGTGGAAAGGACAATCTTTTTGGAAGTGCAACTTGCAACATCCATCCAGGGCATGAAAACTGCTGTATTCCAGTGAGATTCCCACAGAGATACTGAGCTGAAATAAAGATTCATTACAGTTTTTAAGGCAGTAAGAATTAAGCACATGCTTAAAAGTTTTGCTGACTGCAAATGTACTTGAAAACCTACCTGAATACAAATAGCCAGCTAAATCAGGGGCCTATAAGATTTCTGCTGGTATTGCATCCATAGCAAAATGTATTCTATGAAAAACAAAATAAACATACTATCCCTCTCTCTGTTCAGCATCTCTAAATCCTTACTTATTGTTACTTCCTGTCATCTGATATTGCAGCAACAAAACAATAGATAGCCAAGTCTGTTTAATAAATCATAGTCTGACTTTCTTATCTCTATTGAGTAGATATGCAAGATGTCTAGTAATTTCTCTAAATAGAAAGAAACTCAGATTTAGAAAATTCTGCATAATTACATTATCATAAAATTTGCTAATAGTTTACTATAAAGAAGATAAAATCATATACTTTTAAGATTATCATATGTACTATTACTACTCAATCTTGCAAGATGTGTCTGCATTCACTGTACACAGGAGAGTGCCCAATTTCTTTATGATGATTTTATAACTCAAACCATATTTTGTATGTGAGCCTTTTTGGTGAATAGTTATAATATCTAGCTAATCACTTCAGTGGCTGTGTTTATAGATAGAAAAGGACACCAGAGATATAAAAGATTTATCATTCTGCACCTGAAAGAGTGATGGTGCATGACTTCTCCTGTGCTCTCTTCCCTTGCAAATACGCTTGCCTGTTTGTCACGGCTGGCAGTTCTGGTCTTTTGGCTGGTCAATTCAACACTTAGTTCACAGGCATGTTTTCTTTCTCCAAAGTTGTTAAAAGAACTTGCAGTAGTCAGTGATCTACATCTGTATCTCAGTCAGGTTCCCGATGGACAGCCCAGAGAAAACAAGCCACCGGGAAGAGCTCTGCTGAACTCAGAAGGCTTTGGATCGAGTCTTCAGTGAGGGGATAGCAAGAAAAGAGAAATGACATCTTAGTTCTAATTTTGAGTGAAGAAAGCAGGTTATTAGGTCATGTCAGTCAGCTATCTGATGGGAATTGCTCTTTCATGCTTTCTGGAGTTCCACATAGCTTTTTATCTAGGGGGCATGCACAATTCATGAGCAGCTGAAACAAATGAAGACAAAATTTAGCAAATAAAATAGAGAAGACATCAAAATATAAAAGATTATAACACAGTAATAACTGAAAAATAACATAATAACAATATAATAGCAGAGGCAGCCATTCTTGCTATTAATCATGGCTGTAGTTTTGAATATTAATAAACCCAAATAGCTGCATCTGTTAATTGAGACTACCTTTTAGAAAGGGATTTCTGTCATTAAAGACAAAACTAGTTTTCAGCTGTAACTCCTTGATTGGTCTGGGGACCTAACTCAGTCCACATTTCAGTCTTTCCTCTGTTTTGCCAGCTTGATCAGATGCGACTGACAGCTCCTGTCTGAGATTGTAGGGTGGAATGGGTGAGACAATAACCGATGAAGCCTGTTTCGGGGTTCTTGAATTTCTACCTGGTGGTTGTGAACCATGTATCGGTTTGCCAGAGCATGGCTTATAAATGTGGTATTAGAGGAGGAAAGAGAAAAAGAACAGGCTGTGAAAATCCGAGCCTTCAAAAAACATCCCATCACAGCACAGGGGATTTTGAGAACCACCCATATAGATTGCTGCAGAGCTCAGAGTCCTCTGGGAGATATGATGGTGAAACAAATTGCCTCACCTCCAGAGAGGCCAAATAGCTCCTGAGTCAGTGTGCATCTGTGGGGAGCAGCTCAGGCAAGCAGGAGTCTACCTTAGGCTGTGCCTAAAACATATTTGTGACAAATGATACCAGAACCGTGGGAAATAAAACAGCAACACTCCACAGACAGCCCAGTTCTGCACACATATCAAGCCCTGAATTTTGGTAGATCCAAAACCAGTCCACCCCATCCCATTGCCTGCTATAGGTAGACAAGATTCATATTTATGGTTAGACGCCCATTTAACTTATAATTTGATGGGCATCAAATAAGTCCCTTGGAACAGAACTCTTTCATTGCAAAGAGTGAGCCTTTATGGCTGTGAAGAAAATAAAAGTCTAAAGAAAAACCATGAGCTGAAAGCAATCTTTCTGACCCTCCAGAGAACTGAAACAATTGTAGTGAAAGGTGTCAAGTGCTACATTCATCTCAATAGACCAGAACTGCAACCTAAAAATGAACATTTAAATCTCCACAACTATAAGCCAACCACTTCAATAGGAAAGTCTCATTCGTCTCTAGGCAAAAATTTTCCAGATACTAAAACCTCCATTTCTTTCCCCAAACAACTGCTCCAGTTCAGCTGTTAAATATTAAAACAGAGATCTGCAGGGAGCTGTCTGTCAAAAGCATGGGGATAGAGCAAAGCAGGGGTAATTGAACGGGGACGCTGCGCTGCAAGCCGAACAGCCCAGGCGGTAGCACTGCCTGATGTCTCTGCCAGCCAGGGACAGTTGGCGGGTGCTGTGAGAGGGCCAGTTCCTGTTGCAGTCGTCTGAATTTACTGCATGGACTTTGTACACAGTTTTTCATTTTTAGCTTCTCGACAAGCTGGATGTGTCAGGAATATCCCTAGTGAAAAGCACATGAAGGTTTGAGTGTTTACTTTGCAAACTATTACATGCAAACCATGACTGATTTTTCCAAAGTAAATTTGTTTTTTAAGTATTTTCCTCCCTCATAAATAAACAATAAATTTGTGGTTATTATTCACATTATTTCCCCCAAACAAGGGATCCTAAAGCAGGATCTAAACATTAACATTAGCATATAACATGCTACAATATCCTACTGTGAAAGCATAGCCAACCACAGAAACATTTCAGGGCCTGACTCCTCAGTCTTGATTCACAAGGGCTATCCCTTCTCACGTGAGTAATCCCATTCAGCTGACAAAAAGATGCCAGTTTAATACTAAATATTTGCTACTTCTTAGAGGGGTTTTTTGGACATAAAATCTTGCTTTATTGATATTTTCAAAGATACTACTTCAGGAAATGGACCAAAGCAAAAATGTCACATTTTGTGACATTATAAACAGTTTATTTTAAAAGTGTTTATTTTTGTAACTCTGTTCTGCTGATGCTTTCTTGATTTTTGCTGTAACTTAGATATAAATGTAGCAGTGCTGAGGCAGTACAATACAGGACAAGTGATCAACAAAGCCTAGAAATATTTTAGCATATTTTTTGCACTGTGAAATGTGATAGTGATAGCATGGAAGCCTGGGTCTTGAAAATATTTTCTCAATGTCTTTGTGCTCTGTCATGTTTTAATAGCTGGTGTGCTATTAAATATTTTCTTAAGAATATTTTCTTAACTTTCTATATTCTATATTAATATTCCAGATAGGAATATTCTTAGGAATATTTTCTTAAGCCTCTCTTAGCTTTAGGTAGAGAAACACAAGAGGGCACTTTAGTCCATTTATTTATTCAAGCTGGTATCAAGGAGAATCCTCTCCACTACTCTGACCCCATAAAGAGTTAAGCCAATGAAAAGGCATTTTTAGCACTTTTCTTTCTTGCCTAACATAATGAAACCACAGAGCATTTGTAAAACCACCAGAGGTGGTGAACTAGGCAAGGGAATGACAAGAGAGAGAATTGGGAAGAAAATGCATGCTGTGCCTTGGGGATGGAAGCTGCCTCTTGTTAAACAGCTGGTGATCACCCCTGTTTGAGCTGTGGTCTGAAACACTGGGATTAAGCACGGGTGGTTGTAGGCAACACGTGGAAAACACCTTAGAAAAGGTTTTAGAAAATGATGCTGATTAGGTGACTTGCTTCTCTTTAGGTCAAAATCAGGCTGGGAGCACTAACCTGGAAATGTAAGCACATAAAGTATATAATCAAGGCTTTTTTTAGATCTCTTTTATGAAACTTTCCTTAGGCACAAAGTTGAAGCTGGAGGTCCAGCAGCAGTCATTCTGCAGCGGAACTTCTCCTGACCTTCTGAGTTGGACAGTGATTATGAAAACAGGGTTATTCTGGTGAGTGTGGCTATATTCAGCTGCAGAATGGCTGCTATATTCATCAGTTGATGTGTAAAGGTAAAAAAAAAAAAGCACTGGGAGAGGGAACAAGGATAATGGCAGTAAACTATTGCCTCAAGCACCAAGATTTTCATTGTGCTGCCTGTAATCAGATACTGTCAGCAGCACCACACAACCAGAAAATTCCTTTAACCCTCCAGCAAGCTTTATGATAGATGTTGTTCTTCAATGCAGTGGATTTCACGTCTTTTCATTTTTTCTCTTTCTCATCCCCGTTTTCAGTCTTTATTATTTTGGAGCAAAAGGGGATGTTCCAGGTTCCCTGAGGTTCAGTTGTCCTTCATTATGTTTCTATATTTGCAGGAACATTTTCCTGACAGTGGTATTCCCAAGGCCCCATTCTTTCCCTGTCTCACTACAAAAACATGCTTTTCAAGTTAGTAGCTAGACAGACTCGTCTTGAGTATTTCGTTGTATAGCTACCTGACACAATGTGTTGTGCACCTTATTAGGCCATGCTAATGAAGGGTTATGTCATCTATCTCCAATACCCCTGTGGTCCTGCATCCCACAGTTTGGGTACACTTCTGTCTGGATAGTAGTACTCATTCTTTGTAGACGTATTACTGTTTCTGAATTTGATTACATTTATTGACAAGGAAGCACTGAGAGTCTGTAGAAGAATGTCACCATTTTCTGGCTGCTCCTCAAGACCTACCACACTGCCAAAGGATTCTTTTGAGGACCAGAAAGGAAGACAATTTGACAGGAGCTCAAAGGAACTGGAGGCTAAACTGCATAGTATGCAGTGGATTGCCTCTCATTAGTTTTCATTGGTATTGGTAGTTGGCAATGAGTGAACAAATTTGAAAGTGATATAACACATGCTTTTACTAGTTTAGATTCCCTAAAAATCCACTTACCTAATTTATTGGACAGTGTGTATGATGTATCTTGAATATGAGTCTATCCATTGACAAGCTTGTTTCCTTAGTTCAAGCTGTTGAGATATATGAAGGCACTGTTCGTATGATAAAGGTTGCCAGTTCAATTCCTAGTGTCAGCTGGGTTGAAGATACATTATATATCACAGCAGCAATGACATGTAGTGTATATAATTAAAGAATCCCTTGAATATTAAGCAGTGCATAGTAAAGTCAAAGGGAACCATAAACCAAGGTAAAAAGACCTAATTTATTCCTCATCGTACAGCAAACCTAAATATGGGCATACGTGCAAGGCACCAAGGAATATATTTCATACAGATGAAAGATTCAGAGATGAGTTGTTATTAATTGTTTGGAATATTAAACTCTCACATGTAATAAACCATCTCTCTCTATATAATTATAACCATCTGTACAAAAGGTGTTAAATTACGAAAGTGCTGAATTTCTTAGCCACAATATTGACCTGAGAAATTCTTTTTAGCCTGTGAGATTCAGTCTGGTTTTATTTATATTGTTTATGAAGTGGCTAAGACAAAGTTTGTAATGGAACCCCACTAAGATGATAAATTCATACCTGGAGGGGAATAACTTTTAAACCTGTATTATTGAAATTGATTTGAGTGCCCATGGTACATAGAGTATTTTTTGCAGCATGTTGCAGTTGGCTGAGAATCTTTTATTAGTGCTAGTAAGCTAATTGGAGCTGAGTTGTCAAAGGCCAGAGTGGGACAGGGGCATGACCCTTAGCTTTGAAATTACAGGCAGGGTGGCATATGTTACTATGACTCGTTTCTTAGTGTTCGGTTAGGGTAAAAACTAGCTAGCATACAAAAAATGCTGTTGAGCTATTGTATATATAATACAGTAATATACACTGTAGGTATATTATGGACAGATAGAAAGTATAATGATTTGTATATTTGCTATATATAACATAATATTTTAGCTGTAATGCCATTGCGCTATTTTGGTGTCAGACAAAAAAAAAACCCAACCAACCAAAAATATTTTGGAAAGTGATCCTCTGGGTGTTAATGGCCCTTGTAATGGAACACATTTATTTGGCTTACAGATCACCTTGGTGATCTCTGCACAGCTATAGGGAAATAAGAGAAGATGTGAATCTAGGAAGATGCTGTCATAGCAGGGTGTATGCAAGTATTGTATTAACAGCAGACATATGCCTGAATGTGTTCACATTTTCATGCTGATGTAAGAATGGCTGGTAAGTATGTTATTACAATTTGCTTAATTTATGTTGCAAAATAAAGTATGAAAGATTAAATGGGAAAAAAGTCTTGGTTCATTATAAAAGTGTACCTATGAGGAGTTTATGAGTACAACTATAACTTAAATCATTGGTAAAACTTCTGTATCTAGGTTTAAAGTCTGCTTTCCATATTCCTTTGAGAAGTGGCTGGGATTGTTTTCATCCATCCTTTACAAGAAGATGGGGCTCTCATTCATTCAACCCATTCTAAGAGAGTCATGAGGGATTTGCAAGTGATCAGGGCAATGTCTGCTGATGCATAGGTTTGCAGTCTGTGCAGACTTGTGCTTTGCTGTGCCTCTGCTGCACCATCAGCTGAACTCTTTCTGGCCTTTCCCTGTCCTGCCCACAGGACTTTACAGCTACTCTGGAAGTCAGGAGAACTTGAGGCCATTATGTTGTTTGCATTGCTGTGCTAACACAGTTATATAGGTGGGCAGGTGACATGCTACAGACACTCCTCTCTTTTGCCTTGCACTTATCTCTGGCTTGCACTTGCTTGCCCTTTCCAGTAGTCACAAACCTGCAGGTTCACTGCGGGGAGGCTTACTGAAATTTGAGAGAAAGCTAGAGGGCAGCAAAAAGGCCAGGAGGCAGCAGGGCTGGCAATTGCGAAAACCTAATTTATTTCTCTGACTCTGTCACCAGCTAGCTGTGTAACCTTGAGGAGGTTGTTTTTATCACTTAGCCTCTGAGAAAAAAAGTGAAGAGGACTGCAGAACCACTGGCTCATGAGATGCGATAGCCTGAGCCCTTGTGCGGAGGCAATATGACTGTTATCAGCAAACTCAGTGCAGCCCCGTGCCAGAGGGGCCCCACAGCGCAGTGAGCTGCGGTGGACAGCTTCCCTTGCTGGTGACGAGATGGAGCAGCGGGCTCACAGGGGTGAGGGGTGCTGCACTTAATTATGTCCAGGCTGATTGCCAGAAAGCAATAGGATCAAAAAGCAAACCCATTGATGTGTACTGGTATTCAAACAGCTTTGTCACACCACGTCTGAGAGTTACCTGGCTTGACGGAAGTGCCAGAGCTAACAAGCTGAGGATTTTTGCGAACATTTTCTTCCTTTGCTTTACTAGTTAACATAGGAACCTCTACAAACTGCAGTAGCACGGTGTTTTGCTGTTACATTGCACTTTCACGGGGATGTCCCTGAGCACAGATGAATATTAAGACAGACATTGCTTTTTCCGAGTTGTCTCCCTGCAAGTCCCGGGCAGTGGGGGGCTTGTCTCTGCCTGGCCCCACGGCCGTGTCTCTGCTCTGTGCACCCTGTGCACCTCGTGCCGACACGGCAGCAAGGAAGTCTTTGCTTCCTCTGGAGAAAAGCCGTACCCTTAGCAGCTTGGCACACTCGTTTAGGATTCCCTAGAAGATTGAATTTGGGTGGAAAGATAAGCTGACACTGCCATTAGCTTTCAGCTAACAGAATCAAAGTGCACATAAATTATCTTCTCAGTAGCGAGGCCATATGAATGAATTCAAGTACCAGTACATTTGAGCTATGCTATTTTTTGAAACCCAGGGGAGGAATCAAAAACACACAGAGGTCTTTCTCTGTACACTGGGAAAGCCATCCAGGGTGTCTCAGCCACCCGGGCTGAGGAGGGCACCCCTGGACCTGGCCTCCCCCTCTGGGTCGGGGCAGAGGGGCTGGCAGGGCTTGGGGAAGATTAACGCCAAGTTGTAAAGGTTTTTAATGGGCTCGTGGTCTTGGCTTGCAGGCTGTGTTTGGAGTGTTTGGGTGGGGGCGGTGGAGAAAAGCTGTCAGCGTGGGGGAAACTGAGGGGCACGGGCATGCTGGGGCAGCACGCTCCCACAAACCTCCGGGAGGGGAGGAAGGGGAGAAAATGGCAGCACTTCCCCTGTGGAGGGCGACAGCTACTTCAGCCATTGCCACCGGACAGTCAGGGTCAGCTGCCTTGAAAACAGAGAGAGTCATTTTGCTGGTTAATGAGTTGTTAAGGAAGTCTTTCAAATGCAGACCTTTCCTCTCAAAAAAAAAGGAAAACAAAGCAAAGAAGTAGATACCTGCCCTGTGAAGGAAGTCCCGCAGGCTTAGGGGAAGTTGTGCAGGGAGAACGAAGCATACCAATTGTCTTGCAGTCGTGTTGGCACTTGAGGAAGTGCTAGGAAAGCTGCAAGCACCAGGCAGTTGAATGGTCAGGGCATTGAAATGGTATGCTAAACATGCAATTGTGTCATGTTTGTAGAGAGAATCAGCTTTCCAGAGCCATATGGGTGATGATGACCTGTGGTTCCCGGTGATGCAGGAGAGGTTGGTGTCTAACTCTTCACAGTGTCACTTAGAAATTCAGAATAATAAGATATTTTCCTTCTCTGTTTGCAGTTTCTCCCACGTAATCTCCCTGATCTCTCTCCTTTTTTTCTGTGTCCCTGGTGGTAGATAGGTTGCATATAGAACAGCATTTTACAAAACTTAAGTAATCATTTCTTCAAAGCACTGCTGAGAAGGAGTATAATACGAAGTAGGCACCGTAGTGTTTCCTCAAAGGACTGGGGACCTTTGCCGGTTATTAACTCTACATTAAACAGCCACATTGCTGTCAGCAGGCTGCTGCAGTGGCTACCCGGACAATACTGTCCTACCAGGTCAGCCGGGAGCCTGGAGAGCTTTAATGGGACTTCGTTAGTGCTGAGCAGAGTAGCAGGTGGGGAACTGCTGCATTTTATTGCTACGCTAATGGTTACTTTTTTAAGAGAACAGCTTTTGAAAAATAAAAATCTTGAGTGTTTAATTTTATCAGGACTGCTATTGATAATTTTATCAGGACTGCTATTACCTTCTGCATTAATCGAGTACTAACCGATTCTGAATAATACGCTTATAGACATTTATCTGCTGATTGACAGGACTAGAAATGTACAGATTTTTGGCAGGATAATAGCTAGGCATTTGTGAGTAAACTAAAGGCTTTCCACCTGCTGGTAGATGTCTTGTTCCAAAGGGCTATTTCTCACTGACCTACCACTGAGCAATGTGGGTGGCGGTACTTGGGCATTAAAATAAACTCTCATTTGAATAATCACTATCCTGTTCAACTTGTACTGCATGGACAGTGAAGGTATAACAATCCAGCTTGCAAAACCTGGATGGCCAACAGATTAAATGGGAACTGACCAGATACACAAGCATGACTTTCATGCAGAAGCCCTGCTGCATAGCTCAGCTGGGGCAAATATGCTTCAAACATACTACCCACAAGAAAACATAAGGTGTGGGGTGGAAGGGTGTTGTACTGCTGCATCAGGACTCACAGACTGCTGTACATGCAGATTTCTACTCAGAAGGACTACTGTGGATTTTTCTAGATGTGATTAACCTCTAGGACTAGCTAGGTCCCAAGTAATTGTCTTGGCTGCCTGTTACAGCAGTGCTTTTCTTTACAGATAAATGTCCTCCATAAGTAAGCTGGATAAATACTCCAGGTCTTATGACTGTGGGGTTCCTGGTCCTGCTGTTTTCTCAACCTCCTTGAACTTTTGATTATAGGGACTATCAGTTACTTTTTGTGATTCCTGTATGTCACAGACGTTCCCAGGGCTGTCCCTGTTGTTCTGGGTCACTTCCATAGGGATTGCAAAGAGCTGTTCAATGGTGAGGGGTATTTCAACGGTCCATCCTGTAATGAGCGAGGGGCAATAATGAGCAGGCCTCAAACCCTTTTTCTGAACACTGCTTGATGACCTGGAACATGAATTGACAATATAGTGGTAGTCTTATTAACAATAGTAATTAATTACTTAATCTTTCATTCAGTGGGCACTTTCAAAAGTGGCACTTTTCAGCCTCGATTTGGCTCCAAGCCCGACAGGCCATCTTGTCTGTCCTGAGTCCCTGGTAGCATTTTTTTTTTTTTGATACTACCTGTAGAGAAACTATTTCTTTAAAAAGGCTCAGTGCTTATAGCATAGTTAA
>NW_008824467.1:1337976-1380245 GCF_000699105.1 Pygoscelis adeliae | reverse complement strand
AGGCAAAAATTACCTAATTAAAGGAATTATGCCAGTAAAGTTTCAAGAAGAGCTGTGGTGTGGAGACTATGGTATGCACAGTGGGGAGTACTAGGAATACCCAGTTAATGATGATTTGTAGTTGGGTAACTGCATCTGTTTATTTTCCAGTTCAAGGGGTTTTAAATACAAGGAACTTGCTTTTAATGCAAACATGTATTTCTGATTTTGCACTGTAGTTATTTTTATTGCTATGAAGAATAATAGACAGTTGTATCCATTGCAGCTGATGTAAGATGATGCAGCAATAAAAGATTTAAAAAAAAAAAAGAAGAATCAAAACAAAAGAAGTAATTTGGCTTTGGATTCATGCATGCATTCAAAAATTATTCAGTACGAGGATGTACCAAAGGTCTTATTAAATACCATTTCTGATACATTATAGCCTTTCTTAGAGGTTTAACAAAGCGCGTCTTCCTGTTTTGTTTTGTTTGCACATTTATGATTCAGTAAAATGAATAAAGAACTGAGCAGTCAACACACTTATTAGTAGTGAAGTTTTAAAAAAATACTATACAAAAGAATACACAGCATTCCTTTGACCAGATGTCTAAACATTAACTTAAGCAACTTGCCTATCGTACAACTTTGTGAAATCAGGGCCAGTGTTGTTAGGTTATTGTCTATGGGTCAGCCTACTAGGCAACAAGTGCAAGGTAATAAAAGCAGGACAAGGGAACTGATTTGAAAGGTCAGACTTGCATTGCACAAAACTGACTCAATATATATATTTAAAGTTGGAAATGTAACTTAAAATTCAGAAAGACAAAAATATTCTGCAAACTGAACTCGTTTCCTTCCTGATTCCAACTCCGTGCACAGTACAGGGAAGAGGGATGTTTCATTTTGTCTCCCTTTCTAAATAAAATCAAACTGGGAGGGGTAATTCTGACCCACTACAATCAGCAAGTACTGGCATTTGAACAAAAATGGGGAGCTTACATGATTTACAGTCTGCATGTCACTTGGTCATTAGCAATGTTTTGAAATATTCCAGAATATGTGTTATTAATTAATGTTTTCTTTTATAATCAGACCTATTTTATCTTTCTGTATTTTGAGGACTCACTGTGTGGTAAAATCTGTTAGCTGGAAACGTGGTTAGATGTCTGCGGACTGATATGAGAAGTCCGTAAGTTATTTAACAGAGAAGGAGAAAAAATAAAGAATGTATGTGTGGAGGAGAGAGAACACAAACTTTGAGAATTTGAAAGGATGGTTTTGAAAGTAAAGCAGTTACTTCAGGATGATGGTTGGTAATGGGTTTGGGTGTGTTTTCTCTGTTTCATTTGCCTTGAATGCAAAAAGGACAAACCAAATTATTTTTAAAATGTGTACTGTAGGTATTATTGGTGAAATGTCTGGGCACAGTTCCAGAAACTTATGACAGAAAACTGTAGAATAAATGCAGGTGTGAATGCCATTAATGAACAGCACTATAATCAAACTTCATGCTTGAATTAAATCTGAAAAGATAAAAAACAGTGAGTCTTAAATGTACCAAAGAATATGAATCTGCATATGTTGTAAATAGCGACTGATAAATGACAACTCTGTGGCTATTTTTAGAACATTATTTGAAACTGTAGTAATAGTGATGAGACTGAATAAAGATGTATAAAGATGTATAAGTTACTGTATGCATAGTTCTAAATTGTGCTGAATACCCTTGGAATAAAATGTTGCTTTGTTAAGAACCTAATGTGATTAAGTTTCATATAGAAGACTGCTTATTTTGTGTTTTCAACAGGAGTATTTGCAACATAATCACTGCCAAGGAATGAATTGGGAGACTTTTCTGTAAACCAGGAAAGAATGGTATAAAAGGCATGACACGACTGGATCTGCCAGGCCAGCCTTTAGAGAGTCTGCTTTGCCTTTGCCAAAGCTCCTCAGGATCCCATATTCTCCATGTCAAGAACAGAGGTCAGACCTGAAGATACTTCTCACCTCACTGTAGGTAAGGGCACATAGATTTTAAAACACCAACAATAACTGCTATTTGAAGTGTAGCATTTGAAGTAACATTCTGCCAGCACAGCTGTGTGCTCAAACAAATTTTTTTCACTACAATTTCCCTTTGAGAATGAAATTGCAGCCGAGTTACCCTGGTACAGGTAAGTGACATTTGTGTTGCTCCTGCAGGTGCTGAATGGTGGGGAAGTGTGCTTTTGGCAGACTCAAGAGAAGCCCAGCCTGTGACTTCAGACCTCTGAGACCTTGACCTTTCTCATAAGTAGGCTGAATGTTTGCATGATTCCAGGGTTGGCATGTTTGCTTATATTGGCTTGGGTGATCTTGATCTGACATGATCTCCGTGTTAGTACCATGCTAGGCGCACACTTAGGCTTGCTATGTTCCTGGAAGGAAAAAACTTCCAAAAACAGAACATGATGTTCTGTTCAAGATCTCTCTGTTCTGCCCATAACTTTTCAGCTGTCCACTTCAGTAGCTATTATTTTTTGCAGTCTCTGTAAGTAACTACAGCAAGTACTGGATATTCTATACTGACTGTCTCCTGACCCTACAGACACCAGCAACGCAGTCCTGTAGTATCACTGGTACAAGTGCACAGTCTTCTGGGAAAGCCTGATGATCTGCATCTCCTATTACAATCTGCTTTGGGGTCTGCTCTTGCAGGAATACTTGGGAGTCATGAAGACTGGCTGACTCATCTCCCCAGCTATAGTTGTAATTTTCCATTTATACAGGGCTAGTGCACAGAAACTGCTGGAAAATTCCTATTGTCTGTCTCCTAAGCAAGGTCAAAGCCTGCCCGGATGCCACAGACAGAAACCATAATGCAAACCTAACATACACAGTCTACTGTGAGTCAGTCGTGCGCACATCACTGCTTCCAATCAAAATGCTTAGGGTCAGTAAGTCTGATGACAACGGACTAAAGACAGCCTAGGTAGTATCTGGAAGTTGCCATCAGTTGCTCTGTTTGTCACAAGCTGAGCTGATAGCATCCATTTTAGAAAACTTTATCACCAAACTCTGGATCCCATTAAAATCTCATGTTGTTATATAAAGGGCCATGCTCTGCTCTGTCTTTTCGCAATGATGAGCAAGTCTCACTCTCCAGCTGCATAGTCTTTTAGCAAATTGAGATCTCCTTCTAACTCATCTGAATATTCAGACCTCAGAATAGCATAGAGACAGCACTTCTGAGGATAACTAATGATATTTTAAAAAATTCAAATTCTGGCCATCCGCCAGCATTCATTTTGCTCAATCAAAGTGCAGAGTTCCTTTGTGAGCTGATACTGAAGCTGAATGCAATTAGAGGCATGCTGAATAGTTTACCAGAAATCAAGATCTCTCTTGACTCTGGAAGTATTTCTGGCTCATAATAAGAGGAGAAAAATAAAGCCTTAACTCCTGTTCCCATGTCCAAACTTACTGTCAGCATTACAAATTATAGTGGGATAAATAGACTGTGAACTTATGTCCTGTCAAACCCTGCGGCACAGAATCACCCTTACTTAATGATAAAAACAAGGCAGTTTTTTCTCTTTGTCACTGTGGGGTAACCTATTGGAAACTATCTAGTGTCTACCACCGTATGGGACTACACATACAGCTATGTCGAAAAACTGCTAAGCAGTAATTTATCCAGTGCCTGTACACTGTATTTCTTTCTTTTGGAAAGGGAAATGAATGTGTTTGTCAGACACATAGCCTGATAGCCTGAGCACTAGCGCACTGTAAACTAGGGGTTCCAAATTTTTTTTTTCTTTAGGTACCATATTCAGCAGCAGCAACGGTCATACATGTAGCCCACCATTCACTGAATTTCCAGCTTGGGTGGAATCTGTGCCAAGCCTCTACCACTCTGGAGTGATTTATATACTGCAGTCTGACGACTCATTTCATACACTGCATGTCCTGGTAAGCTTCCTTCATCACCACAAAAAAAAAAAAAAAAAAAAAAGTCAGATGGGAGAATTGTGCAAATATAGAGTATAACGGATATTATCAATCAGCTCAATGTTGATTTGCAAACGTACTTCTTATCATTAGGGAACTTTTAAATGCAGTTCTGGGTGAATTGGAGACTTTCAGCCAACATCTGTCAGTGTGATTTCTGTAGATCTGAATGTTCACTCTCAAACCTGATTGCTGCGTAATTAGTGGCAATGACAGCCTCACTGCCTTATTCTTCTTCCCCCAAAAACTCCCCTTTGAAGAAAGATTTCTTTGTGTGTGACCCTTTTGGCCATATCAGCAAGCATGATTTTCTTTCCTAAGTTTTGGTAGGAATGTTGCAATCTCCTGTTGATTTCCTTGTAACAAGATTGATCGCTGACATTTGCTACCCAGTAGCTCCCCATAAATAGCATGGCCTGAGGATCTTAGGGTTACCTTGTCCTTTGGGAATCTCTTTCTTCTGGATGGAACACATATACAAAACCCAGAATCTTGCAGGTTACTCATAGAAGGAAAATTTGGCGATTCAGTTAGGCTGTCTCTATATTTCTGTTCTTTACAAGCGTGCACACAGTCCTGTCTGTTTGAACACAGGAGGAATCAAACACACAGCTCCAACTCTGCTTCAAAAATTCTGCCAGCTCAAAGCCTGACTCAAAAGTGTGCTTAGTGCTCTTGCACTGGCAGAGGTTTGAGTGTCTTTTCCCCATCTGCTTCTGAACTCTCTTTCTCAGCCTGTCTTATATGCATCTGAAAGGAAAAGAAATCCAGAAAGCCATTTTACCTATGAAATGTAAATTTCCAGTCAGACTTGGGTGTCCATGTTTTGGCCAGGCACATGCACTCTGTGTTTTAGCTGTGAAAGAATGGGTAACGGCTGTGGAGAAAAGCCTCCCTAACATCATGGAGATTAAGCAAGGCTGTCCCTGGCAGTGGGAGTCATCTAATGCAGGACTCAGCTCCAGTGTTTGTTATTTCTAGCTTTCTCCCCACATGGCTGAGAATGACTGCAAGCCCCAGGAAGGAGATCTGTTTGTTTGGGGGAAGGAAGTGTCCAGTACATGGAAATCCTCAGTGTTTGCAAGAAATGTGTTAAGGAAGTGGGAGCTCAGATGGCTGCTCCGGTTGCCAGACTTTACCTCTTGGTTGTCAGTCTTAGGTGACAACAGAGAATCTCACCTGGATCTGACTCTCAAGGTGATTCTGTATTTAAGCAGACCTTGAGCAGGACATCTCAGCAAGTAAAAAAGAAAAAAATTACTTTTTTGAATCCTCCAGAAGACCTAGAGCCTCCTTCCCACCCCACCTACCCTGCTCTTTCAGGTTCTCCAGTGTGTACGGACAGCTTTCTAGTTGCAACGGACCTGAACAAACCTCATAACAGGCTGACAACACTTCGTGTGCTGAAACTCAGAATAGATTAAAGCTCTTATAAATACCTATGCTGAGAAACAAGGTAGATTTTCTCATGTCCAGTGAGAAGTGATCACATGCTGAATTGCATTTCCTTTGTTCAGAGCATTAATAGGGTCTATATCTTCTACCCAGCTGCCTGTTTTCATTAACACTGCAGAAATTCAGAGCAGCTCCCATCCATTCTTTTACAGAATTCCCTACTACTCATTCACATCTAGTTGTGCTGGTTCAGATATTAGCAAAGGTAGCATGGGGCAGTAACAAGCTCAGGTAACCAGTATGCATTTAAACTACCCCAGCAAGAGGGTCTAGCTGACTGCACAGCAACACAAGCAATTTTATTGGTCCAATTAAGGGGCAGTACAGAAGAAGGGGAGTTGTGCAGCCTGACTGCCACCAAAAGAAATGTTTGTCATACATATTTGGACAGACTGGATTGAAATCACCCACTCAGGTCAGAAGTCAGCAGGGACATGCATGCGTGCACACATGCACAGAGGAGATGAGTGAAAAGGAAACACCTCAAAGAAGGGCAAAACCAGGATAATCTTTTCAACCTTACTACTTATTAGATGCAGTAGACATCTAGCCAAGTCATTAGTGGAAGGTGGGATTAGTGCAGTGGAAGGCCTGCATCAAATCTAAGTGTTTCTCCAGCTTGCGTTCGTGCCTTATTTACTTAAATTTTCTAGACCCATCCTACCAGAATAGTTCAATACAAACACTGAGAAGCACTAACTGGCTGTCCTATAAAGCTAAATTACAGACTTCTCTGGGCTTATGACTGTGCAAATACCAAGCTGGTGCATGCAGTTTTGGATTCAAAGAATTCTACTTTGTAATCTAAAATATCCTTTAGTTTTGATTTTTGTTATAACCAGCTTAATGAAATGCAAGGGGAGACACCCATGAAATAAAAAAAAAAAATGCCTAAGAAAAATTAAATGTACAACACTTCTGTCATCCCTTAGTGACTAATCTGCTTCTTTCACTGAATTATTACAACAAGGACATTATTATTCTTACTTGTGTATGCCACACTGCTGTTTTAACAATTTAGATGACTCACCCTCAGGAAATACAGCAAGCGACATCTATTTAACTTTATATTCAGCCATAGGTGGAAGTCATTCAGATATTCTAATTTAAAATGCAACTAAAGAGAAATCACATTTGCAACCGTCCTTGAAGAGGGGCGGGGTGGGAATGATTACTCTAAGAAAGAATACAATTTACTCATTGAGATAATGGAAAAAGTTTGGGATTATGAATGTGAGAAATCACTGGATCCTGGCAAAGGGAAGAATGTCCTCATTTTGACTTGACTTCAATTAAGTGAAGAGCACAGGGGTTTCCCAGAGGTTTGACTCCTAACTGGGGAGAAGATAGAGAATTTGCCTTAGATCTAGTGTCTGATAGCGCAATATGCCAGAACTACTGAATATTATTAATTGGTGTCTAAAATGACACCTTATCACTGGTGCTTTAAGTAGCAGTTAAAATAGCAAAGTAATTTGTAATTTCCTAGTAATCGTCTTGTCATTGGGTTGTTAGCTTAGCAGGAACAGGCTCTTCCAGGGTGCCTTATGCCCAGTCTATTTGTAGATATGCTTGTTTAGGAATGGTGTGATTTTTTTTTTTTTTTTTCCCCAGTTTGTTCAGCCCTGCTGCTAAACAAGAGCTGATCATCAGCCCCCTGGAATCTCTGGGCACTCCTGATAAATATATAAATCTCTGTCACATGCATATGCCTACATGAGTACACTGATCCTCTGTCTGATGGCATCTGATGTCCTTGGTTGTGGTTTTTTTAAAGCACATTTCATGATTGTTTTTGTCATTTTCCCTTGACCTTTAAGAGCTATGAAAATCTTTAGGCAATGGGTGGTTTGGGTGGAACAGTGAACTGAGAGTAATTGCATTTCCCCACCACTTGCCTGCTGATATTACATTTCAAACTCTGAGCTCATTGTTAATCCCAATCTCTTCCCCTTCTTGCTTTTTGGGCCATAGGCTTTGTGACCAAAATATGGACAAGTGAGAAAAATTCCAACTGGCTGAGAAGGCTGAGCACCTTCTGCAGCTCAGGACAGCACCTGAGCAGAAGGTGCAGCCCACGCTGCTCATGAGAAACCAGAGAAGTGTACTCAGGGAAAGCAGAAATCTGCCTAGATATTACATACTAAAAAGGTGTGTTTTGACCATAGTATTAGCAGATAAAAATACCTTATCAATGGACATGTGCTCAACAGCTGCCTTTTGGTATCAGCGAGGACTGGAGTGGGACATCTTAATTATTTTGGAGATAGGAAAGAATCAATGTTTTGAAAAGAAACTAACCGTAATTGGTAAAAACTGCTTTTGCAGGAGAGATCTGTAAAAAGTAGGAAATATTACTATCAAAGCTGAAAAATAATTGTGAAAAAGAATTCTTTGGATACTTTGACCTAATATTCAAACGTGTATCATAGCACTGGATGAAAGAGAAAAGAACTGGATGAGAAGTGACACATTACTGCCTATTACCTACTGTATCTTAATTAGATTAAGTTTCCTGCTCTTTCAGGAGTTTAATGTCAGCTATTATAGCACTGACAATAAGAAGATTTCTCATATCTTTTCCTCTTGTGTTTTCCCATCTTGTTCTAAGCATTAGTCAAATGAGCTTATGATTTAATGATGAGATATAGAACCAGCGAGAAAGATTTGCTTCAGTGTCACCGTTTCATTTTTTCTTTTCCTTCCATACAGTCACATTTTTTACACTTTGGTTATTGCTTACTTGCATAAATAATGTCAGAGATGGATGTTCTAATCCCTGTGCAAACTTGTGACCATGCCCAGTGTAGTATCTGCTTCTTTTTTTTTTTAATCTTCTGTTGCCCACAATGCGATTGCTTTTTACCATCACATGCAGTTCACTAGTGCTGTGCCTGCTGCTGCTACGATAAGTGGTTTCCCAACAGGATGCTACTTTATGATTATGCCTACAGGCTTAGAGAATGCTGCTTTCAAGAAGTGTTTGATGACAGAGAACAGTATGTGTAGAAAAGTAGGTCTGAATATTACACTGTCTTGGCTCTATCTGTTTGGGCACAGATACAGAATTGTTGTCAGATGTGAGTTACTATCTGAGGTATGTAAAACTGGAAACCAAACAAGTTGCAAAACAAACAAAAGCTGAGAGCAAAACAGTAACTGTATCACCATACCAGCTGTCTACCCAAGCCAACTGGCATAAAGTGTTAGCAACTGGGTTGTCTTCAGATCACAATAGGAAAATAAGAAAACTCCAAAATTATAATAAGTCTGGATGAAAATGGGAAACAAAATAATCAAAGCCAATGGTAAATGTTGCCAAAATCTGGATGCGTAGCAGCTGACCTGAAGATGCTAGAATTCTAGAATTTGTCTTCTCCTTTTGAAATTCTAGAATTTTTCTTCCAGTTCACACGTACAAACTAGCTTATTCAAAAGTAATCTTGTGTTAAACAAGCCGCGTTTCTTTAGATCCTTAATTATAAATGGCAGGCTATTACACTTTACAAAAAGGAAATCTAAACAAACTTGTCATAGGTTACAAATTAAGATAAAATTTGAATATTGAAACTTCTTTGAACATTACCAAAAATGGTGAGACATATGCAGAACTAATGAAAAGCAGGAAAAGGATAGTATGTGTGCAGAAGGCATAAGGACCTTACCAGCCACAAAAGGCTTCACAAACACCACGCCAAACATCATAAAACAAAGTTTGCAAAGCCCAAGGTGAGCATTTGGTGCAAAATAAAACAGCATCACTCCTAAAGTGAACAGAAACCCTTGTTTTCAGAAAACAAAAACCCAACAAGCAAACTTCTGATGTTAGTGATACTTAGCTAGGACAAGTGGCTGATACAATAGACACACAAGCAAAACTGAAATGTGTCAAACAAGCTGTCTTATCTATTGCTAGGTGCAGCACTAGTAGTCTACAGGCTGATATGAATTCTAATGGCGCAACCATTGCTTAGAAGGAAGGAAGAAAGAAGAGCTCACTAAACCAAAGAGGAATGTAAGGTATTGATTTTACAACTAGAAGGATGACAAACTGAAAAGAAGATAGTGACTTTTAAGATACAGAGAAAGCTGCACTTCTGTAGTCTCAGGCTATTACTGAAAGTCACTAAACAAAGTTCTCTTTCAAATGCCTGCCACTAAAAACTACTGTCAGACCTGGCAAAAATAAAACCATCTTCAGAATTCAATGGCATAACAAAACAAGTGGACTGATGGCCACAGCCCAGCCAGTTTTCACCTAGTTTGGTTACTCTCAGCATATCAGATCATAGAGCTTGAAACAGATCAAACCCCTTACCTAGTTTTTTGTGCAGACAGTTAAGCAGGTAGCCCATACTAAGTTCAGTATTAACACTTGAACTTGATAATTCAAGACTATCTTTGGTATGTCTGTATTGACTCTGCTTAGATGCATCTTTACACTGCACAGAGAAAGCTGCAATGTTACTGTGACGCTGTGTTCAGAAACAAACAGGTAGATGCAGATCAAAGAGGACAAGAGGTTGTGGCAGTCATTTAATAAATGGGAAAAAGAAAGTTTAGGAATGGAATCAAAGTAAAATTTAGTCCTACCTCCTTTTTTTTCATCCACAAGGAGCAGAAAAGTCAATTGAGATATATTGAATTGACCCAAATGACAGATTTTGTTTAAAAACAAGAAAAAGGTAAAGATTGTTTTTTTCTGTTCAATGTTTCATTCCACTGTAGGACTGTGGGTATTCCTCTCCTGAAAAGATTCAAAACGAACCATTGCTTTAAAACTCAAAATGTTTTAATTTCATGATGTTTTCATTTCAGTCTGAAAACAATGTTTCAGTTGCCCCATACATACATTTCTCAGCAGAAAATAGTACTGACCCAAATTTTCACACTGCTGTAATAATATTACAGGATGCAAGATCCTGATTAGAGTTTGGGGAGTATTTGGTGAGAAAGAATGGTGTACAAAGAAAAAATGCCCCCAGATCTACCCTCCTACTGTTCATCTTGTTGTAAGAGCTCTTTAGACGCACAGCGCTAGCTGTACAGTTTTGTTGTGCTAGTGGCAGGAGTGCCTGTGTGTGTCTGTGGCATGTACTCTGCTGCTAGCGCTGCTATGGGTGGCTGCTCTGACAGGACAGAGGCCATACGTGCCACTCCCAGCTGTCTCCTCACCCCTGTAGGCAACTGTCCTATACCTGGGCGTGTTCATCCCCAAAGTCCCAGGGAAACATACTGCAGACACAGATAGAAAGCATTGCTTAGAAACCGGCATCTGTTATTACCTCTCCTCATCTGGAGGGACACTTTCCTCTCATTTTGGGGAGGCTATAACTCCTTCATTGTTGTATTGTGACAACTGCCCATTCTTCTAAACTCTCTGGCAGAGAGCAAAGGTGACCTGCTCAGTTCCCAGACTCATCCAGGGTGTTTTCCTCTCAGTAGCTGTTTTGCACATCAGCCTTCAGCTGTGACATGTTTCAGGCCTGTTCAAGCCTGAAGTAAAAGTGTGCACAGTCAAAAGATAGATGTCTACCCCAGTTACATGGAGATGCATGGTATGGTTTGTTGGGATGAGGATTCCCCCCTCAGGACGTACATTAAAAAGTTTGATGTCTTCTGTTTCTGCTAGGCTGGGAAAATAATTTCTGTTGCAGCTCTTGTAAGCACTTAGCTAGTGACCTACTGGTAGCAAAAATATTTTTGTGTCCCTGTTCAAATACTGCAGCATATAGGAGATAAACAAAACTCTAACCCACCTAGCTCGTGAGGTGGCTGTAAATACTTCATAAAAATAAGCTTGTTTGGGACATGACATCCAAGTGTTTGAATTATTTTATAATCCGATGGTGAATTCAACTGTATCCATCAAGGGCATACAAGTCTCAAAAAATTAATTTTGTAAAAGTTTCATGAAAACTGGGGAGAGGAGAAGACCATGCAGGTACTTTAATGGAAAGAAAAAGAGACTTTGGAGTTTGCACCTGAGTACAACTGAAGAAATCTAGGTGGGAATAAGTTTTATGAAAGTTCTGACAATAGGAAGAATTTCAGTTGAGACCTGTCATTCTTAAACTACATGAACTGATCCTCCGTGAGCCGTATGCTGCAGGAAATGAAAATTCATCAGTTTCAATGCATATGAAACTACTTGCTTATGGGTGACATGAAATGCAATGCCACTATCAGCAACATGACGAGACAGTATTTTTCAGATATTTAGAGTCTATATAAATGATTAATAAATGTTTTAATTTATGCATCCTTGTTCTTCAGCCATGTATTGCTTGGATTTGTAAGTATGTGTGTGTGTATATGTGTGTGGATTAATACGGATATTTAAATAGTGGATGTATTTCTTTGAATTTGCACATGTTAAAAGAACTGGAGCCTTTATCCTTGGTCTAGTGTCTAGATCTCCAGCCCCGCAATCTACAGTGTGTAGATTGCCTTGTAATCACAGGAAGCCATTGGTATATTGTATACTTCATAACAGGAATGGGTGCGAACTAAAACCTGCTACTGCTTATGCCAAGATTCTTGTAAAAAGCTTTCTAACTAAAGATTACCATTTATGGAGGATCATTACTATTAGCCTGTCTGAAATTTTGTGAAGAATTTTCTGTTCTTCCCAGTGCAAGAAATATGGGTCATCAGATAAAGCTATGAGGTAGTTAAACAGACTAAAGAAGTACGTTTTGTATAAGCAGCGATTCAGCTATGGAACTTACTGTTGAGGGATAGTGAGGTGCTAACATCCTAGATGAGTTAAAAAATGATAGACTTGAATGAGTCCCAAAGGTAAAGACTGTGAGAAACTGCAAAAGTGTACTCTGCAAGAGTACTGCAGTAAACTGCAAGAGATCTCACTGAGTGATTGACAGTGCCTATGCTTTTTTCCTAACCTTTAGTGGCCACTATCAGGACATTTGGTCTGTTGCAGTACAGTACATGTTTTTTATAGAGTATTTGAATTCTAGCTGCATCTACAGTAAGTGAGGGAAGAAAACTGTCAAAAATGTTCAAGATATTGGTATTATTTGCATTATTCCACTGCATTCATCACTGTTTCTTAATGAAATACCATTTTAAATTATATTGCAATTCTACAGCTTTTGGTAAGACGCATATTATCTCTAAAGTAGATGAATCATCATAGAATCACAGAATGGTTTGGGTTGGAAGGGATCTTTAAAGATCTTCTAGTCCAACCCCCCTGCCATGGGCAGGGACATCTTCCACTAGATAAGGTTGCTCAGAGCCCCATCTAACCTGACTTTGAACACTTCCAATAATGAGGCATACACAACTTCTGGATGTATAGATAACTAATTAGTACAGAACGTATGGATAACTAATTGGTACAGATATCCTGTGCATTTTGATTTTAATTACAAACTAATTTTGAATCACAACTGGAAATAATGTACACAGTAATAATTTATACACTAAAATTATTTGGCTCTTCACATTTATATTCAGGAAAGATTTAGGCATCTACATGCTAATAAGCATTTGGTGTCCAGACACAAAGAGACTGATTATGTATGCTGCTTGAAGATTTGGCAGAAAGTTTCAAAAGCAACTTGTCATTTTGTATGACTGTTTGTTGATGTCCAAATAAAGGTAGCAGTAGGGCCTGGCTTTTCAAATATTTGGCTTGGACCTGTTTACCAGCCTTCTCAAAACATAATTACTTAAGGTAAACCTCAAAATTGTTCAGAAGATTTAAGATAAAAACTTATGAACAACAGAACATTTGCAAGTTAGCTAGGCAATGAATGTAGTATATTAAAATCATTCTTCTACTTTTCTGTTTGTACACAATCATCAGTACCAGTTCTTTTCCCCCCTTTAAGACATTTGATGATTAAATAACAAGTTAAAAAAAAAACACCAGGGAGAAAGTGTTATAAGCATGTAATTTTCATCAGCAGAATCTGATTTCTCTGAAGTCTATTAAATATATCTTTAGTAAGTGCAGTGTGGCCTTCTTATGCTCAACTGGTTAAAAGTCTGAATGTCTGTGTACATTAGTCAAAAGTATTTGTAGCTTTTACTTTAAATCACATATCGTACCAGATCTGAAATCTGAAAGCTAATCCACAGTTATTTGGTCATTCCCAGTTTCTCATCAAGAATAGATACTCAGATTTTTCACAGTCCATTTTTTCCAACAGGAGGTCATTAATGGCCTTTGAGAATCTCTGTCTACCTCTGTTACATAATTTCTGTCCTTCTGCTAACAGTTATTGATTTACTTTGGCAAATGATAACCCTGGCAAGAACAACAACAATGATTGCTAGTCAGCTGTAACTAACAGACAAATCCCAAATTCTACCACCTACCTGAAACTCCCAGGTTAAATAAATAAAAGTTTTGTGTGCTTAAAAAACCCCCCTTGACCCATATATTTCAAGTATCAGGTCTCTTCTTCTAAATCTTGTCTGGCCTTCACACTACCCTAGAGATAGGCACTACCAAAAATATATGAAATTACATGAACATGTGTCCTAATTAATTTCACCAGCTATATGTATGTGGCACCTCAAATTATCTTGCATAGAATTTCCACATGGGGTGTTCTTCCAGTAACAAAAATTCATGTACAGTTTTAAGGGCTGTTGGATAGCAGTCAGTATCTCCAGGGACTCAAAAGGCTAATTGAAAGCATTTTTTTATTCTACTCATGCAACAGGTCACAAGTAATTTCCAAATTACTTCCTCTTGAGGTCAAATTATTGATGCAGTCATCTAAGTCAGCTGGCTTGAAAAGAAGCCATAATTAGAAACAAGATCAATAGAAACCTACTTAGTGGAAATATCTAACAGATGTTTCCAATGATAAGGAATAGTTACAAATGTTAGAAGTCATACACTTTGTGGGACATGATAGTAATGACTATTTTTATGTGTGACACCCTTTGGAATGTGAAAAACAGTGCTGAATAGTCTATGACAGGCTTGTATTGTTAAAATCCTTTAAAAAATATGGAATTACTACCATACACTAAAAACTTGGTGAAATATCTGGGCAAAAGTGCTGCCTACTACTTTCAGAGAGCCAAAAATTCCTCCAATTTTTGTGCACAACCAAAACCTGAAGCTAAAAGAACAATTAAAATAACCAGAATATATATTTAAATTTCTGCTTTATTTTTCCTACAAAGTTTTCCTACATCTATTTTGCAACCCAAAGCTCTAGTCTAATGCCCAGTGTGAAACCCTTCTTTGGGTATTTTACATGGTCTTTTGAAAAATCCTTTTTGGCTCTCCCTTTCTTGGTACCTCAATATTTTTTCTTCAACAGAGTTCAACTATTTCACCTGCAACCTCAGTTGGGCTGGCCTGCGGAGTTGGTTTGCCTTCAGCTTCAATGGCAGCAAGATTTGCTTTCTTGCGTCATTATTCAGATAACTTGGATCCCTGTTTTTCGTATCCTAAAAAATGTTTGTCCTTATTATTAATGGTTTATTAATTATGAAGTCAGTAGCAGCATTCTGACCTTAGCATATTTGCTATATGGTCAGGTCACTAGTTCAAATTGAGGTAGAAACTCCCAGCAATAACTGGTTTAAGCATTATCAAATTGTACTGTCAGGAACATTTTGCTCATGAAAAACAATGCTGTAAAAGCTGTTGTCATAAGATCCTGTGTATTGCCTTCTAGTTACTCTTATGTCAATTGTGCTCTGTTGACAAGTGAAAAGCTTTTTTTAAAAAACTTTTTGGCTGTCTAATTCCCAAGGGATCTGAAAATGCGAGAGATCAACAGGAAGACAAAGGTAAAGAGCCTGATAGGACAGAGAAAATGAGAAAGAGGAGACTGCTGAAGTTCAGTCAGTAAACAATAGCATCTACACCAAAGCTCATAGTGTCTTGACAATCACAAGCACAATTTTGAATTGGATTTGGACGTGAAGAGAAATCCAGTAAAAGAGAGAGAGTGTTATTGCCCTTTCCGGTGTGGAAGATTAGCTTAGCTTACTGAAAAGCATAAATATTTGGTATGTTTTCTTCAAAAGTAGCTGTGAGCTCTTGTGTGTTTTTTTAAATGCTTCTAAAATAGTGTGAATGCTACCAGCATGTACATAGATAGACCATGCATATTGTATGCTGTTAGTAAATACAGTTTGCTCAGTTATAGGAATCTTATTATTTTATCTGTGATACAAAGTGTGAAAAGCATGCCAATAAGAATATGGCTACAGCATGAAAATGGAAATGTAGAAATGAAGTTTACAAAGTGTTCCAGTTTCTGTATGAATTACAGCAAAAGCAGGCCTGATTTAAAGTTGAATTCTGATGTGTGAGGTGGAGGGGCAATGATCGTTTTAAATGAACTGAGTGCCCAGGTTATACTCCAAAATGGAGGTACTGTGGCTGTAATTGTAAAGCATGTATTTCTGTACATAATTAACCATTTAGATTGCTGATGCTAAATTCTCCATTTCAATATTGGATGTACAGTTGAGCTGTATAATATTTCTAACAGTTTGAAAATGAAGCCTGCAAAGGAGAATATTTTGTTTGAAGAAGTATTCTAGTCCATCACTTTTTCCTGATTTACTGTAAAAGGACAGTACGTAAATATAAACTATATTGTGTTATTCATGTCTCTCATAAGTTAAATTGAAGCAGCTTTCAGAAGAATTCATTTTTTGTTGCAGTTGTGCACTTCTACATTTACCCTTTTCTCTTCTCCTGAAGACTGATGGGGGTAGTCATTTTGATATACCTCCATGTGCGACGTTTATGCATTTACTTGAATCCGATCCAGTGGTACAGTCAGGTTACCTGTGAAATAGCAATTGTGTAAACAAAAATCTATCATCTGCTTTGTACTTTTCAACCTTCTTAGCACCATAGTTGGTACTCAGACTGCTGAGTCTACTTTCCAGAAGTAATTTGTATTAACATCATGCATTTGTGAAACTTCTAGCTGGTTGCAACTTTGCAATGACTTTCAGTTTATTTTCCCTATGGTACCACAGCTTTCTTTCCAATGTAGTAGAATTAAGATTAGCTTTTGGGAGAATGCCACTCCACGAGGTCAGATTCTTTACTAATTCTATCCATCTTATGTGCTGTGAAACCCACTCAGGGCCAAGAAAAATAGGGAATTCTTCTATGTATGGGCATTCCTCTATGTAGCAATGGTAGAGAATATCATATGAGAAGCAGAAGAGAACTTACCATCTCTTAATTCCTGTATACAGAAGCACACAATATGAACTGTCTGTCCACGTATCCAAACAGTGATTTGTAAAAATTTTGAGAGTGAATCTTAACAAGCAAATTCTCCCTGAAAGTGTATTATGGGAGCATTTCTTGAGACCTTTCTCTAAGGCCTCATGAAACAGCTTGATGGATATTGTATGGCAGAAGTTCCCTGTTTCAGTGGTAATGGTTTCTACCACAGGTAACCTAGTTTTACTGAAACACTGTTAGGCCCTGAATCAACAGGTATTTAAACGAATGCTCTGCTTCAAGCTGGAGCAGTCCCACTTTTTAAAATATCACTTTCAGATCATCAAACATGTAACATTTCTTTATTATGACAACACTGACAGCTGGGAAAACTTATTTGGGGTCATATCACTGGAAGGATATAATAACCAGAGTACTTGCTTTGGAGTGCTAAGCATCGCGATTTCTTTTGTTTTTACAAGTTACTCCACAGGAATCTTTCTAAAAATGCTTTGGGTAGGTAATATTTTTGACATCGTAAAAATGGCCAGGCAGTGGCCTGAGCATTGTGCTAGAACTTAGGGGCAATGATGAAACCAGAACATTTCTATAATTAGAAGCTGAGCCTTTAGTATGCAAGGTTTTGATGTAAATGAGTCATATAGTCTGTGAAGTTACTGCAAAAGTGGTGTACAAGGACTTCTGAGAGATGTCACTGAAAAAAGCAAGAGTGGCTTGATGTTTGCCTCATCATATATAAGCATGATTTTTCAAACAAGGTTTTTGCAGGTATTTACAATGCAGACAGTATAACTTATGCCATGACCAACAGCTATCCATGTATCTCCATGGCGCTATACAGATGTCATGAAAAAAACTGTGGATGGATGCTGAAGAGGTTCACGCACAATAAAATAGAGGGAAGCGTAAGAAGAAAAAAAAAAGATTTGACTTAAAATTTGTTGCAATTACTCTTCCCATAAGCTCCCATTAATTGTAATACTGACTCCATATAAAAATAGTGATTCAGATCTGTGAGCTGTCATTTGAGGACTGGACACATATGCATTTCTACGCTGCTGTCTGTTCAAATGCTGTGGAGGTGTTCATCAAAATCTCACTTTAAAGCTTTTTGGCTGTCAAGAATAAGATGCCATGCAAATTACTCTGTAAATTGTGTGTCTCATAAAAATGGAGCTGTGAAAACTGTTTTCTATCATAAACCCCCTTTTGAGGTTTGTGAACATGGACGGGGAACATTTGCAGAACAATTCAGTGTTGGGGGAGGGAGGAGAAACACCTAACTTACTTACTGTTTACATAGAAAGCAGTTTTGGTAGATAATTTTGCAACATTGATAATGATAGGGAAATGTTTAGACCAGCCTTCCTGCAGTCCCTTAGAGTATTTCTTCCATAGTGTTTCGCCTTGAACTAGAGTATATTGTTACAAAACACTTTTCTCCCTCTGGCTTACTTTGCTTCAGGAAATACATTGTCAGCTCAGAATACCTTTTGGGTTAATAGAGTTTATACTTGATGCCAGTGCATTCTAGTGCACTATAATGGATTTCCTTCTTGGGGAGAGTCTCTAGGCACTCCATAATCAATAATAGATCAACTAAATAGCATTTATTTTGTAGAGGTCTGTACCACTTCAAGTTCACATGAGCTCTCAAAACGGAATTTCTTGTGCTGGCATCTGCAAAGGGATTTAGGTTTAACCTAGTAGAAGATACAATCAGAACTGCAAAGTGACTCTGGATGAAGTGCATCTCTCCCAAGACAGATGAGTGCCTAATGCAAAATTGGGTCCAGTTACTTTTTAATACGCCTTCATACTGCATGCTGCTTCCAGATAAAACCAGTCTTTTACTCAAGTTGCAAAAGGAGCATAACCAGGCAAATTATATCCAGTGCTGATAGATCCTTTGTGTGTTCCCAAATGTCTTCAGTGTGACACTGATTTTTATGATATATTTGCTACCAGTGATGTACAAACATATGTAAACTATTTTCTGTT
Organism: Pygoscelis adeliae; assembly: GCF_000699105.1. Classification (NCBI taxonomy): domain Eukaryota; kingdom Metazoa; phylum Chordata; class Aves; order Sphenisciformes; family Spheniscidae; genus Pygoscelis; species Pygoscelis adeliae. The sequence continues at coordinate 1,361,605 of NW_008824467.1, read as the reverse complement.
TCTGAAATTTATTTTTTTTTTAAAAAGTCTTGCAGTATTTGTTGTCCATTTTACATACATTATAAGACTGTTATTTTTGTGACATGAAGTACAGGCCCTAGAGGTAGTACACCTAAGACTGGAAAAATCAACAGTTCAGGCATGCTTTTTTTTTTTTTTTAAAGAGACATGTAAACCATATTGGTAAGTAATTAACAGCAATTTGTTTCATGTCATTATGAAAGCTTAAGATATATCAGAAATGTAGAGGATTTGCCTTGAAGAGCAAGAGATCACAAATTCTACCTCTGTCTCATCCACTCTGGCTATAAAAAGTAGCAGCTTTGGCTTTCCAAGGTAGCCTCTGTGTGTGTGTGTAAACCTATCGTAATATCCTTTGTTTTTGTCCAGGCTTCAGGCGTACCATAATTTAAGTGGTTCATAATAACAGTAAATCAGATAAAGAAACCTTCATACTATAACAAATATGTGTGAAAACATTTCTAATGAGTTGAAACCATCTGAAAATTCAGAGTCTAATGAACTTAAAGGAATGAGGAACATTTTACATTGTACATTTCAGATTTTGTTATAAGACACATTACCATGATCTACCATAGACTCATGCTCTAATGGTTTGGAATTTTAGTGCTGCAGGATTCTTGGGTTAATTTTTGTGTCTGTGCTAGGAAAAGCCTTTGTAAATATTAGTAGATTTTCCAAAAGTAAACATTTCAGTTGCCCACAGTTTTCCAGTCTGTATAATTCAGTTATGGCTAAGAAATGTCAAACCAAGGCTCTTTATGTTTTCTTCTTAACTTGCAGTTAGAACAAAATTGTGCTTAGGCCTTGAAATGTATATGTATTTGAAGAAATGTGGAATTTCAAATCCATCTATATCAGAGCTTCTTATATTAGGTCTACAAGTGACACCAAAATTTCCAACTTCTAACTCGAGTTAGAATCACCAGTGGCCCAAGTTCACCAGGATGTTTTCTGATAATTTCAGGTCTGTGTAGGCTGGCCTAAATCTCACTCCTGTGTACTTTCAGTCACATAGTGCACAGCACAGCTGGATGTCTTTGTGGCTGGGTTTCTCAGTGCATACATCAAACTCCTACCTTTCTTGCCTGCTAAGTATTGGACTGCACTGGGAGCATTAGGTGAAGGGAAGTAACGTATTTGCTTCCCACAGCAAGAGATCACATCACCTAGCATGTTTGGGGCACTGGATGTAGGTAGTGGCCAATAGATATGTTAGACAGGCCTAACTGCCACTACAGTGCAAGAGATTTGGGAAGTCCGTATGTGTACTATTTCACTCACATTGAGAGTAATAATGCCAGTGTAATAACTGTTACCCTGTACAATTCTGACCTGTGCTCCTGGGAGTAAATACTAGTTTTGCTATTGACTGCAGTTACTCTAGGATTAGGCCATAAATACAACATAAATCAGTCTAGCATTTTCTGTGGAATGTATTTTGTTTTTGTGCACCCACATGTATGAAAGTATGTATGTATTTTGTGCCTTGAAATATGCCCTGAAATAAAACATATGCTTCTCATTTACTTGAAGTATCCCTCTACTATTGAGGAGCTCACAAAAGGTTGCCTTGTGGTCACTTTCTATCTGTTCTCAGTTTATTTCTTTTTGTGGTGTTTTTTTTTTCTTCTTCTTTTTTTTTTTTTTTTTTTACAGATGCCATAAAAGTAGCAGTTTCTAGACTTTTCTAAGCTGTTGCCCTCCTCCAGTTGGGTTGGTGGCCCAAATATCACCATAAATGTTTGGATTTCTGTCCGGACCTTTGAACTTCGGTTGGACTTGTGTTGTGGTTTAACCCCAACCAGCAACTAAGCCCCACACAGCCTCTCACTCACTTCCCCCCCTGGTGGGATGGGGGAGAGAATCAGAAGAGTAAAAGTGAGAAAATTCATGGGTTGACATAAAGACAGTTTAATAGGTAAAGCAAAAGCCGTGCACGCAGGCAAAGCAAAACAAGGAATCCATTCACTCCTTCCCCTCGGCAGGCAGGTGTTCGGCCATCCCCAGGAAAGCAGGGCTCCATCACGCGCAATGGTTACGTGGGGAGACAAACGCCATCACTCCGAATGTCCCCCCTTCCTTCTTCTTCCCCCAGCTTTATATGCTGAGCATGACGTCATGTGGTATGGAATATCCCTTTGGTCAGCTGGGGTCAGCTGTCCTGGCTGTGTCCCCTCCCAAATTCTTGTGCCTCCCCAGCCTACTCGCTGGTGGGGTGGGGTGAGAAGCAGAAAAGGCCTTGACTGTGTGTAAGCACTGCTCAGCAGTAGTGAAAACATCCCTCTGTTATCAACACTGTTTTCAGCACAAATCCAAAACGTAGCCCCATACCAGCTACTATGAAGAAAATTAACTCTATCCCAGCCAAAACCAGCATAAATTGTCATGAAACCAGCTGAGACCATGACACCTAATTTGAGAACAGTTATGTTAAAGTGAATGGGGGAGCAGAAGTTGTTCCCCTACTGATAAAAGGAAGAGTGCCAGACACTCAAGGCTGGGTCTGTATACCACCGTCCAGCAATATGCAGCTTTTGCTAGGAGTGGAATGCAGCCATTGCTAACAGTTTATTGCTTTGTGCCTCTTTTACATTTTACTTTGTTGTCATATTTTATTGGTGGCATGTGTCATGATATTAATTTGATTTTATTGTGGCCACTTGTGGTAGTCTTTTAACTAAACTGGGAGAATATAACAGTAATATCACCAGGATCAAAAATCTAGGATTAGTCATTGTGGGAATCACTGAGCATGTGTTAGTTTTCCTGTCAGTGATTTCCTAGGTCCATGAAACTCTAATTGTATTGGATTTGGTACAATAATATACTGCCATTTTGCTGCTCCCAGTGTCTCTGAGTGTATCCAAAGAGAATGGATTATCTCTGATAGTTCTGTTCTGTTCCTTTGCATAGCGTACCAGATAATCTGCCATATAAAGTATTAATTACGTATACAAATGGGTCCAAATTCTTCCCCATTTCTGAGTGCTCTGTACTGCACAACTGAGGAAGGCAGCCAGTAAAAGCGGTCAGTATAAGGTGATCTGCGGAGACTGTTCACATGGAAGTTGGGAGTCTTGTTATTTAGTAAACACCCAAAATCAATGGAGAGAAAATAGCTACTCCCAATGCATGATTTTTCCCATCTGAGGAAAGATAGTGAAAACATATGGTGTAAATTACTACCTGGAGGCACCTGTTTCTGCCTGGCGACTACAGAGAGCGCCTAGATAAATAGCCTAGATATATCAGTTTTAGAATATGAAGTTGAATGAAACAAACCCCATTCTCTGTGTAGATGGCTTTTTACAGTACTCATTGCCACAGGTTGTGGTGGTGAATCTTGCAGCTGTCATAGCTCCAAAGGGCTAATGGCTGTTTAAAGAAACAGCTTCGAGCAATGTCATCCCATGGCTTCTAATAATGAAATTCCAAATGCAGCCTCTGTCTCAGCAAGTTAATAAGTTGTAGGTTGGCAGAAGATGGGAGAGTTTCTCATAATTTAACCACTTAAACACTATGTGTTCTTAATTGATATCTCTAATTATTTACATCCCCAAAATGAGCAAGATTTCTAAATCCATTCATGTTACCCAGCCCCAATAATGTCACAGAAAAGGATACTATGGACCAAGTCCTGCAATATTTGCTTATTTCTTACAAGCACCTGAATATTTACTGCCATACATCTTTTGCAGCCATTTGCACTTCCTTGCAAGCTTAGTATAAAATATCACTATTCTGACTGCTCAACACTTTAAATCTACTTTGGGTGAGACTAAGTGAAAACCACAAAAAGCAGCTGTCATTTGATATCTAGGGAAAAATCTCAGTCATAGCAAGAATGAAAAGTAGATTTCAACACAGCACTGTGGGAATAAAGAGTAGGGAAGGAAAGTATTTTAAGGGGCGCAGAAGAGAAGACATAGAGACAGAATGAGTAGATAAAACTTGAGTCCTGGATCAGCAAGTGAGATAAAGCTAAATAAAAAAATAGCTACAGCGGTAACAGATGTTTACCCATTTCAGAATATTTTCACTTGCTCTGGATCATAACAAAGCCTCACTGGAGCAGTGGAAACCCTGTCCACAAACAGAGCGAGCAAAATATGAGGTTAAAGGAGGACTGGATGCTTGAGAGGCAGGCAGCAATGGTAGTGGTTTACAGGACCCTGAGGAAAATGGGTAAAATCCTTTGGTTTCTGTAAACAGTTTTAGAGTCCAGCATTTTTCTTTTCATGGACTAGGGGCAGCACCTTTGTTGGTGGACAGCACTGCTCCATGAGGCTAATATAAGGGCATCCCTGTTGAGTATAGGTCAATTTTATATCTGCAGTGCAGTTATTTGAGCAATAACAATTGAAGTGAGAAATATTCCCCTGAGATGAATGACCTGCTAGGTGTGGCAGGTGGCTTGAGTCACAGGTGGTGGCCATTAACCTTACCAGATCATTACTCTTCTAGATATGCCACGTGCTTCAGTTATTATTCTTGTTAGAAGCAGAGTATGGAAATAAACATGCACTGGGGCCACATTCATTGTTAGTGGATATAGGTATATTTGAGCTTATTGACTATGTAAATGTATACCTACATTGGAATACCTGATATCACGATGGAGAGAGAATGTATTTTGATTGCCAATTCAGTAGTCTTCTGTGGATTTTATGACCTAAGAATGAGTCAGTTCAGAATGTCTGAACGGTCTCTCAGTGTGTTATTCAACTATATTCCTCACTATTCTGATATGAATTTTTAAGAATTCAAGCTTTTTAAACACATGATTTTATACTAGTGCTTAAACAGTATTTGTTCTACTTGCTTTACACAAACTTCTTACTTTTAATTTTGTCTCTGCTGTTTTTAGAGTAGGGCAAGAGGGAAGAGGCAAGACAAATGAAAGCTAGTAAATTAAAGAGGGATGCTGTCTGTAGCACTTGATGTTATCACATACATACAAATATATTTCAGTGATTCATTTTGTTTCTAGTGCATATTGTTAAATAATCAAACATCTTTACTCAAACTTTCCTAAATTTTTATTTTGATGTATTAGAAATGGCCCTACACCAAAGCCCCAGGAAAGAATTGGATATGCACACAGGAAAACTGAACCAAGTTCTGGATTCAAAGTCCAAATATTACCTATTTCATGGCCCAAACTGCTATTGTGAGCTGAAGCACATTTCCCTTTGTAATGTTTAAAACTAACATTAGCTGTATAGGTCTCATCTCTTACAACAGTAACAGCAAAATGCTTTGGAAATTAATATGTTAATTGTAATATGTTCGAAATTAAAAATGTCAGCACTTTGTTTTTCTCATGCATACTGTAAATTTGAGTTATGCCACCCACACTTAAACTTTCCATGGTGAAAGAAATTTTCACCATTATCTGAGCAGCAAGATTTTCTCTTGTTGACCCTTTGATGTGCACAGGTGGATATTTGAAAAGGCATTAGCACCTTCAGATTGAGGATGAAAAAGAAACGGTTGTCCTACGATTGCTGTCACATGACAAATAGTTGCTCTGTAAAGATCACTTCCATAAGATGTAAAATGTCTTATGGAAGTAAAGAGATGACTATGACTGTTATTTTTCCTGAGGGAAAGCTGAGTATATACATCTGTGTGTTTTATTGCTGCATATATGTGTGTGTATATATGTGTGTATATAAATATGCATGTATATAAAAGAGAAAGAAAACAACAGGATCAAATACAGACAATGTGCTAAATATAAACAATTCATGACCTAACCTTATAGAAGCTGAAAGATACTGTTTTATGAGGTTTACTTAGCTTATCTAGAGACCAGGCAGCTCCAGAAAACTAAATATTTGATTTAGAAGACTATTCGTTCCTCGATCTTATTTATACCATCAATAGGACAAATCTGTTTGATTTGCTATGGCTAAAAATATTACTGGGAAAAAAACATCTTTATGATTTTAGGGATTATCTGCTTCTGTTTGCACTCTATGTTTTATATTGCCTGGATCATTGTTTGCAGCAATGATTGTAACATCACAGAGATGCCATTATGACGATTTTCACCTGAGGGATAAGTAGCAAGTCGCTAACAGAAAGCTGATGTTCTTAGTAATAAAAACATGGATAAAGAGCAGAAAGTACCTCATATATAGATGCAATATCTGCAGAATTGTTTCTAAATGGAAACTTTCCAGAGGTTTATATGGCGGTTCTGTGACTCTCTGAGGATAAGTAGACAGTAAATATGCACAAAGCTATCTGTGATTAAAAAGTGCTATGGACAGTTCTCAAAGAACAAAGTGCCACCTGGTGTCCTTTTATTAAGAAATATCATGTAAAGGGCATAATTCTGATAAACAATTTTTAGAAATAAAAGAGGTTGTATTCAGCAAAGATTTGGAAGCAACCTTTGGGAATACACATTCTATAGAAGGCAAAAGATGGAAGCTAGGAGTGTGCTAGAAACTAAGAAAAATATTCAACAGAATTCATCTGCCTTAATCTGACATCTAGCTGTGTTTTCTTTTTAAACAGTTCCCATTGTTAAAGTATGTTCAGGTCTAGTTTTATCTCACTCTGGAGCTCAAAATTTTGTGATTTGAGGTATGGACGTAGTTCTGTTTTTTGTGTCTTGCATGTCCCTTGGTTTAAAATTCTTTCCAAACTTGGAGGACTTTCTGGCACATGTCCGGTGCTGAGTGCCCTTAATACTCTGTTTGGGGACTGAGCAGCAGCACCATTTGGTAACTGATACTAAGAGCCACATCTTTTATTTAACAAAATTTCCGGCCACTAGAAGCTCTCCAGGAAGTGACAGATGGCTGAACCTACGCACACATTTCTGCCATGTTTCCTCCTCAAAGCAGTGTAGAGAGTAAATGGCTGCAACAAGTTTACTGTTAACATTGAGTAGGTTTTCCTGTCACACATTCTGGTTTGTGGAAGTCTACATAGCACCACCAGTAGATCTCCACTGCCTGATGTACTAGCACTCTTTTCACAAGGAAAACTACTGGCATATTGGGACCATTGATAGCTTTTCCAACATTCAGTACAAGGAACTTTTCCAGCATTCAGTGCAAGGATTAAGTGTCTGTCGAAAATGAGCGTGATGTAATTTCTCTAGGCACACTGGAAGGGTAAGTCTTTACTGCTTTGCTGCTACGTACTGTATCTCCTTTCTTGACTTTTGTCATCAAGACTTTACTTGGTACCTTTCTGAAGCTCCAGATTCACTCAGTACTTAAGAAAGGAGCTTGTTTTGGATATGGGGGCCTGTATTTTGCTTTATAATTTGAATTCCTGGTTAAAGGAGTGTATGTTTTATGTGGCTATGATTTTAGAACATAATTTCTGTAGCATCAAATAACATAGCAATGATTCTTGCTTAATTGAAGATTCTATTTTTGTGTTAGTATATTCTGTCACAAACTGAAAGTGATCTTTATCAACTGCATGACTAAAGAATTTTACCTCCATCCATGCTTTATACATTATAGATGCTGGTGCTTTAGAAATGGTACAAACAAACTGCAAACTGAGAGTGAGCTTTCCATTATTCATTTATATTATTGCTGAAACGCCAGCATTTACAATGTATAAAGCACAGAGGAAGATAAAATTCCTGGCTCATTTAGTACGTTGTCTAAACAAACAGGTAAAATGATACAAGACTGTCCCAAATGACCAAGCATAGTAGCATTAAAGTATGATGAATTCAACTGCTAACATGGGTGCACTTCTGCGGTGCTTGTTGGAAGTCACTGTTAACACACTTAAACTGCGTAGTCTTTCTGCACTGTGCAAGTAGATATCTATTGTGTATTCTGTCCTAGCTCTGTGCATGGAGCTTACTGATGTCAATAAGACATCTGCATGTAGAACTGGGACAGAATATGCAATAAAGATTCACACTGCAGATATGATAGGGCTCCAGTCTGGTGCCAGAGGAAGCATATTGCCATTGGACTGGTGCTTCTTAAAACAATGCAGAAGAATCTGTCATTAGTCAGATAGCAGGCACATCTGATAATATGTTATTGATTTCACATATTTATCTTTTCTGGATTTTTTTAAAAATGCATTTGACTATACATACACCACATAAGCAATGACAAACTGTTGAATTTCAGTTAAACTGTAAAGAAGATGAAACCACATCTGTGGCATTTTCACTCAAGGCACCTGTTTGATAAACAAAGAATAAAGCTACTAGCCATCAAGTGCTTGCGGTCTAAGGGATAGTCTGGTATTCATGGCTTTACTTCTTTCTGTTCTGCGTCCTCAAGAAAATAGCCTAAGGATTTAGTGAATCAGCTCTGCCATTTGCTGATTGAGCATAGTAAGTATATTGTGCCCTAGAGTGTCTCTGTTGGAATACATTACTGGAAACTGTAAGGTGATCCATCTTCTTCTCTGAACAGCGTAGTGGAAAAGCAAAGAACTCTCTCTTAGTCTCAGAATCTGCTTCTACCATGATTTCTACAAACTATTTTCAAATGAGTTTGTTTTTTACAGATTTTGCTGTGTGAGAGGTTTAAAAGTCACTGTAGCTACAGTGACTGAAAGTGAGCAAGATGGATTCATTTAAATTTCTTGCGTGAATGGTGTCCTTAGGTCAACCAGTCATGCTATTTTGAGAACCACAGAGCTAACTGTCTCTCTGCTAGAAATTAAAAATGACATTTTTATGATATGTCTGATCTCTGTTGCTTGGTCAAAGGACTGTGCTCTGGTATGCCACATGAGACTGGCTGACACAGTATCAGAAAGCTTTACAGTGCATTTATCTGCTGTAGCTTGTGGTAATGTACTGAAATCTCTTTCTTGTGGGAGATTACCATTTTGTGTTCAGATTTCATATTCCACCACATAGGCTCATGCTGTGTGCTTTGTTTTGGAGTCTTTTTTTTTAACTGTCTTGTACCCTTTTACATTAATGTAAACTGAAAGTTCATCTGGAGCAAAAGTTTAGGTTTAGAATCTGGTTTAGGTTTAGATTCTCTGTGATAGAGGCATAAAACTGTGATGCAAATGCTGCTATAGACAGAGCATTTCTATCTATCTATCTATCTATCTATCTATCTATCTATCTATCTATCTCATTCATACAATTCACAATATAATAACAATATTTCTCTCACTCTCTTCAGTTGATATAGTCTTTCAAAGCAACATGAATAGTAAGTAATCTGTAGTTACATTTAAGTAACAACATTGGTATGTGCAAATGGTAGGCAAATCTCACTGTTGTGAAATTTGTTAAGCTTTACTTCTGCTGTGGGAAAAGAAAAACCACCAAGATTTAGAAAATAAATGAGAAAGTATACTTGCTAACTACAGCTAGCAGTAGTAGTTGCTTCAGTAATCAGTGGCTAATAATTGTGGGGTTTTAGGAGACTGTAACAAAAATGGCTAAAATGTACATGATAAGTATGTATTCCCACTAATAAATTACAAAGAAATCTAAGGCGTAGCCACTGTGGAGAAGGGGAGAAGCTTGAAAAAGAAGCTACATGAAAGAAAGTGCGAACAGTAATTTTTTTTTTTTTTTTTTTACATCAGTGTGTTTTTCTTTTGAAGGACGAATTTAAAAAATCCTGTAAGATGTTTCTTTGGTATTGGGTGTGGGAAACAGTGAAGTGCCACTTACTTTAAATACATGATTTTATTAGTAGATCAGGAATGATCAGAAGGAAGGCTGGCACTTTTCAGGTGACTTTGAAATATATGGTATCCTTGGGCAGTGTTTGAATTGTGCAGTGATTGACAACCTCTTGTACAACCTTTCAAAGGAGTAGGTCATTTTAAGTGTCATTTCTGCTTCTGATATAGCTAATCTCACACGTCATCTGATGGCAACCTGTTCTGACCTAAAACTCTCTGAAGGCAATTTAAAGTCAGTGTGCCCTGAAACTTCAATTAACCTAGAAGGAGTATACATGAGCATGCTGTTGTAAAAGTTATGGAAATTTCAGATAACCCTGACAAAGCAAGTATTTAATTATCCAGCCCTTGCCTATTTCCCTGCTCATATAACAATTGTGCACACTGGTTACCTACCAGCCTAGTCTAGCGTGCCCAAGAGCTTCTTTTGAGTCACTGTGCACTTTCCATTCCTGTTTTCAACACTGGCAGGGATCAAGCTTTGCCATTTTAGTAGATTTTAAGGCTTTACATTTTCATCTAATTGTTACATCTAAAATGAGGTGACAGCTGATCTGAGAACGGCAGTGACACAGGCTATGCAATTAACAAACACCTGCCTTTGTGCAACTGGGGGCAAGATGTGCAATGTATTACTGGAAGATAAAAGAACAAAATCCATAATAAAAATGGCTAATATATTTGGGAGAAACATGGTGATCTGCAGTACTAGACAAGTGTCCTAATCCTGTCAAGTTTCTTTCCCCCTCCCACTGTTGTGGGGGGACCACTCGGTTTTCCTCTGCTGTCTTGAGCACTAACACTCTTGCAGTGCTCTCTTCTTCACGTATAATTGATCTACACCACAGAGAAATTTTACTTGCATAGGCAAGCTGGTTAAAGTTGCAATCTTTTTTTATTCTTTTGACATGCTAATAAAAGCCTTGATACAACATGGCCCAAAAGCAATGCCAGGGAGGGAACTGGCATATGTTAGGACAGTAGAAGTATTTCATTTTTGTTTGGAGGATGATAGTAAAAAAAGCAAGACTTAGTCCAGACTAAGTCTTAGACAGCTTAGTATGCAAAGCCTTAGGAGGAAGGATGAAAATTAAATTAGAGGAGTTGTGATTCTTCACTGATTTTCCATTTCTCTGTGCTTTTCATGGTCAATGGCACAAGCACAAACAGGACTTGAAATTCTATTCCTCATGGTAACAAAGTTTAACACTTCTTCATACATATATAAATGACTCTGCAAGAGGCAGTTAATCAGAGTATAATACTTTTTAATTTATAGTGTTTGGTTTTGGCATAAATTCCTTCTCTCCATTTTTCTTCAGTCAATGAGCATTTTGTCTCCAACACTTGTGGAAATTTCATCCCTAGGAAAGCACATCTCTTTTGTGAAGTGGCCATCAATGAGACTGAAGTGTGTATGTTAACCTGACCTGAGGTTGTAAGCATCACAGATGGGAAAGGATGCATAGAACAAGAGCAAAATATTTGTCAAAGATCCACTGTAGAGATCTAGATCTTAGAGGGAAAAGGATTTTGCTTACAGGAAGATGTCTATGGGTTTCACTGGTAGAGTTCATTATTCTGGCTTATAGCTTCAGGAGTAAACCCTGCATACTGACTTGCTGCTTCTGCTTTTATTCAGGTTTAGTTTTCTTTGGTATTTTTTAAGCTTGAAAAAATGTTCTTTGTGTAGTAGATATCATTAAGCTTAAAATAGGCAAGATGCTTTCTCAGACAAAATAATGAAAGGATAATGATAAAAACAGTGTTTCAATTAATGCTATGAAAGTTAGTTTGTTTCTGTTTAGAAAGTCATTAATAACATGCCATGAGTGACATAAAAGTATGTATTTCCAGGGGTTAGGTCAGAAGAGCCATCAGAAGTCCACAAGTTTGGTGACATCCTCCCAGTAGCATCTATCCCATTAAGTTTAGCAACGATGGCCAGCCCAGCACCTCTCCCACACAGTTCAGGTCCTTGCAGCAGACATGGAGTGCATACATTTGGCTGCTATGCGGGGAGATGAGGGACAGGGGACTGGTGCCAGCATGAAGAGAAGCAATGACCAACCTGAAGGAATGGGGAAACTCAGGAGCAGCAGTCCCCAAATCCTAATCCTTTTTCCCCTGCTGCTGCAATGATGGACTCCCTCTGAATTATGCCATCACTGCCAAAAGAGGAGTCTTCCTGGTGAATCACATTGTTCACATTCAGTTTTGATTTATAACAGTATATATCCAGAGTAACTCCGCTGACATCAATAGTCATCTGTATAGTTGCACTCACATAACTTTGAAACTCTGCCCTGTCATTCTCATTGCAGAAAGTCTTAAAAAAAGCAGGAAATTATTGATGAACTTGGCTAATCTTCAAGCAATTTACTTAGACTATCAGTCTTCTGATTCCTCCATAATACAATAACTGAAGATATCAATTCCAAATAGCATGCAAGAAAGAACTTGCATGCAAATTTCAAGGAAAGCTGGGCTGTAAGACAAAAACAGCCATAATGAATATTGGATTCGTATTTCACTTTCATTTGTAACCTCTGCTCAGTTGCTCTGAACTCAGAGGCTATTCATGGAAGTTGACATGATATATATTTGATGTTTGTTTGCTGCCAAATCAAGATGAAAACTTGGAGCAATAAAAGAAACGGTCAACTGGATGTGCCTGGGAGAAGTTCACATTTGTATAAAACCAAAACCAAAAACTGTGAGTGTAGTCCTGGGCCTCATATTTCTTTATTTTAATCTTACAGTCACATGTAAGTGACTACCTTGCATTTTTTAATTAAATATTTTCTCTGAAAAACATTGAAGTGACACCAAAACAAGGTGGAATTTAAAAGAAACAGTACTCAGGTTTCTTATGCACAACTCAGTAACTGTTTGCATTAAACAAAATGTCAGCATTCAAAACTTTCAAGAAAATGAATCTTAACTTTCAAAACACAGTCTTGTTTGAGCAAATTACAGGAAAGTACTTCTAGCAATTGCCAGGCTAGGTTTTTTATAGAAAGAATATTTTTAATTCCTTGGGTAGATGAAGAATATTTACCAGACTACCTTGTCTTACATCAGTCACCAATGATGAGTCAATGCTTAACATTTCAAATTATGATATGATAACTGAGGTATTTCTTAGTAAAAGGGTAGCTGGGGTGGCTAAGTTATCACTGTCTTGGTGACTACTGGTCATTTTTATTTTCTTCAACTTCTTTCTTTGTCATGCTGATGATGTGAGTCATTGCTGTGCTGATGCTATCTCCTGTGATATTGCTCCTGGGTGTAATTTAAAGCATTTTTACTCTCAAGCATTTCAACTTAGTATATGCCAACACAACAGTCTTACATCTACTAAAACCTCAAGTACATGCCCATTAATTTTAAGGCTATTTTTGTCTTCTGAGATTTCTTACATCATAACTCCTGAACTCCTGAAGAATTGCAGTGAAGAAGGGAGAAAGTTTGATTGATGTATTTCACCATCATAATCACAGAAATTTAGACATCATTTAAATAACATGAGAATAAACACTTCTAATTAAGGAAGGAATTATTACTACTTTAGGACTTCTGTGACTTTTATTAATAAGTGTTTGATTTAGACTGAGAAATGGGAGAACCCCTCTTCATTCTTTGAAAGAGCAATGGAAATCAATAAGAATTCATCTGCTGATAAATGTGGTGGGTTTATATGATCATGTATAATGATGATCATGTCATAGAGAGGAGCAGCAGCAGTTCTACCAGAAAACTTTCTGTCTCTGCATTAGTTGTGGTTATACTTACATTCATTTACAAATTGAGACACTTTCTTGCAACGTGGCAAATAAATGATTGTTTTTAAACCTTATTCTTTAATAGAGAGGCTTTATTGAAGGCCACACTGGGCATCACAGATTTGTCTCAATGGCCTTATAGGGAAATCTGCTGGGATCATCCAGTCAGTGTGGCTAGCAGAAACAATAAATCTTTCTTTTGGATTAAAAGAGGTGTTCTGTTGTTACCCACAGCATAAAACTAGGAATGATTCTGCTGTGAATTGTTTGAGTCTCCTTTCAGTAATCATCTCCTTTTGTAATTTGACTCATTTTCTTTAATATTCTGCTTGGAAACTGGTACCAAATGCCTGCATCTAGGCCTTGAGACCCTTGTGGGAGAAGCTGTTAGACCAAATCTGCTCATCTCTCACAGCTGTTACTACAGGTACCGCTTCTTCAATAGTAGCCATTAATTCAGGACTGACAAAAACTGTTGTCGTGATTCTGCTGGTCAGTCACCATCCATCAGCAGCAGAAAAGATCAGGGGTATGGAAGGAGAAATGTCAGTGGGGCCAGCCATACTAGCTCATACTGTTGAGTCAGTCCCCTGGTATCTCATCTCAGGGTGACATGTGAGCTAATAAATCTAGCTGTTCTACATCAACAGAGCTAGAAAAACATATTGTAATAACACAGATTTATCAAACCACATATCTCATTCACTAGGACTGTAACTCTTACTGAGAGAACAGTGAGTTACTCTAGATTTCAAGTACATGACTGACATGTCTTCTCTGTGTCCTTGCTATGCCATGTAACTGCCTTGTCTCCACTGCTTCCCAGCTGTGAGTAGGGAGAGCCTGATCCATGTGGTATGAGAAACTTCAGAAGAAAGACATTACTGAAAAAGGAATGCTCACCCATAGCTTCTGTATTTTTGCGCTGTAACAACTTATGGCTTAAAGTCAAGGTACAGTTCAAGCTGATTGACTTGTTGGCTCTGCTATTACTAAATCATGCCATGCAATTACTGAAAAGTTCTCACAGTTTGCTGCAGCACAACCAACAGACTTTCTTCTTGAGCCATTATTCCAAGTAGGTGGAAAAATATAACCAAGCAGCCTTGTGATTGCAAAAGCCTTTCTCTCTATTGTAAACAAGTCACAAAGAATGTCCTACTGCAGCTACATAGAGAAACATGTGAGAATGATTAGATATCGGGAAGGTCTCCTACTGTTCCTGCATACGTATCTTGCAACTCAGAGATAGGTGACCAGTAACTGGTGCTGCCCCCAAATTATGCCAAGTCTCGAAGCAAATCCATTTCTGTCCATCCAGTTTGGGCTGGACGTAGATAACAACTTAATTGAACTCTCCTTAGAAAACCAGGAAGCTGAACTGGGGGCTTTGTGGCGGGAACGTATGCACAATAACTGCCTGCTTTTCTGCCCTTACCACCCTGCTTCTGTCGGTGGGAATGCTGGGCGTTCTAGCCGAGACACCGCTGTTTCTCAAACCTCCCATTCACTCACAATCAGATCTATTGAGAAACTGCCACGCATCCTTGGCAGAAAAATAATGAAGCCAATCATTAGCACAATACGCCTGAGATTAGCTGAACAACTGGTGCTTCTGGACGGCTGGTGGTACAGCTGCTGCAGGCGCCCCAGCCTGCCCTTTGTATGTGCTGCTGGGCGAGGTGTGAGTTCAAGGCACAGGTACTAAAAGAAAGACGGGGGAAGGAGAACTAGCCTGCGAGACAAGAAAGTTCACTTATGCAATGCTTGAAAAAACACTGTTAAGAAGTAGCATCATTAGAAAGTGTCTGTGAAATAGAAGAACTGCAGTGCAGTTTACAAACTGTTCATCAAAGACACCCTCTTCAGGAGAAGATGGGTAAGAATGGCTACTGGCTGAGGAAGGCTTTATGAGATATCTTTGCCACAAAATTAAAGACTGCTCTCATGAGGGGATAGGAAGCTCCACCTGAAGCTATCAGACTTTCCTTCTCCTGGGAAGAAGTAAAGAAATTTGCCCACATTTTTGGTGTACATGGCAGAAATTCTCCCACTGTAGTATTTCCATGTTTTGTTCTGGTCTCTGTTTAAATGTTCTCCTTCTAAATGTTAACTGTGGACAGTAAATTTCCTGAAAGGATCATGTAGTCCACAGATTTCAGCACTACTAACCCAGCTATTAAGAGGCATGTATCAGTCTGGAGAACAATCCAAGATTTTAAAATATATATATATTCCACTAGATGCTGGCTGTAACTTCTTTTTCTTTCTTTTTGTTGTGATTGATGAATTGTAAGAGTTCAAAAAAGCAGAATTTCAGATTCTTCTTTAATCACCTAACTTGAAGAGCTAAGCTGTGAACAAAGACCAACTATAGAAACACTGAATCACAAGGGCATGCACCATGAGAGTCTGGATGTCCACACTCTGTAAGGAAATCTTTGCATATGCAAAGAAAAAAAAAATAAAATACAGAACACAATATTAAAGAAATAGTTAAACTCCATTTGGTTTAAAAGGTCCAGCGAGCACCTCACTTCACCAAACCAAAGACTCTGAAATTCTGTTCACAGCTTCAAAAGTCTGTGTATAGTCTGCCTAGCCCGTGCACAGGAATCAAAGGACAACGAGAGAATCAAGTGGAAAGCAAATGCTCTGGGTCTTGGTGGATTAAAAGAAAAAAAGGTGTGTGACTGATCTATACAGTCATTAGTCAAAAAGGGGGGTAGAGAGAAATCTACATGAACCAAGAAGTGTTAAAAGAAAAGGGTTAAAATTAACAGAAATGCATTAAAAGGGCTCTACATTTGAAGCAAAGCATAAGACAAACTAAGATTTTGCAAACCTGAAAGTCTAAATGTAAGGTTCAACATAAAAATGAGGCAAATGCTGAAAAGGTACTGCAGAGGTGACCTAATTAATCTTCATTCTGCTCCTGTGTTACCTATCTACAATAATAATCTATAAGGCAACTCTGGGAAAAGGCTGTCCTGTATTAAAAATTTCTGTGTAATGCCTAATACCAGTGGGCATTGATCCCTGATTAGAGCATTCAGCCATTCTCAAAATACACATAATAATTACATTAATATGTTGTGGAATACTAATAATTAATTACATTATAACTTTGCACATCAGAATGCAGCAAAGGCCATAACACTGATTCCGCAAGTACATACAAAAGCTTTATAATACTAGTGCAGCATAATTACCTTGCCAGCTGAGGTCTCTGTAATGTTACAATATTTCTTCAAAGGCATAGCTGGAAGGTACCGGTAAAGCTATTTGGAAAGGAGGCTATCTGGAGAGAGAGTGACAAAATTACTTGCGTACTGTACTCTGTACAGTTAGTGGCACAGCCAGGATGAGATTTGAGGATCAGACTCTAAGTCTTATGCTTATTCCTTCCCTGAGCAAATGGGCTTTGCACACATAGAAGTAAAATGCACATTCAGAACAAAAGGCCATCCTCTGAAAACCTTGTTCCTGGCAGGTCCATGAGGGAGCACCGTCCCAACCCCCAGAGTGGTGTTTAGATAAAATGTCCCTGCCTTGTGCTGATCTGTTTGTTGCCATTGATACGGGAACTCCCCCAGACAATTCACAACTTGTCACTGCATGTCAGTAGTCCGATTTAACTGACTGTAAACTGCCATGGAAGAAAAAAACAGGAAGAGGATGTTCCCAGAGATTACAGAAGTAAAACCGCCTCATAAATTAAGTGTTCAGTGATGATAATTTTAAACCAACCTTGAAGTTAAACCTTAGGGTTCATTCATGTCTGAAATCAGAAATATTACATTTTAAAAATGCAAAATCAAAATGACTGAAAAAGTATTTCTCTTCCATAGAAATAAAAATCTTTTTCCTCTTATGATCAAGTTTTCTTACATTTCACTGAGTAGATAGAACAGACTGTTATGTTTATTGTACTGCAGAATTATTTGCTAACATAGTATTTAAAAATCTGTCAAGAATCAAGTTTTCCTCCCCTGCACCCCTCAGAGAAGGCATAGTCAATCCACCAAGAGGTCTGTATGTGCCAGGAATAAAAGATTTAAAGACAGGTTTTGCAAAAGTCTTTTTAAATTCTGACATTCTTTTGTTGGTCCACACACACTATTTAATATGCTTCAGAGTTAACTTAGGAATAGGTGAGGCATCTGCTGATGGAGAAATTTGAATTACATTATTTTACCAACTGTATTTTGTTGCTGTTATCATCACTTGGTCCTGATTTGGAAAAACAACAGTTCCAAAGGGTACCCTGGTGCATTAAATACCCTTCAAATTCTGGTAAGTAAAGTGCAAAGAAGGAATTAGAAATACTTAATGTCAGTATACACCATTTAAAATACTACTCAGCTTTACAGTAGGCTTGACTGAACAGGTCTTGGAAGAAGCACTTGTTCTGCTAAAGTACTTAGAATCAGATTCTGTTGTGGTTTTTTTTTTTTAAGAAAAGATCTTTTTTAGAAAAATCCCATTTCAAATTACTTCACTGCTGTTTAATTTGTGTGAAATACAGGCTTAATGAGAAAAGGGAATTTCCACTAAGAGCTATTGGCTTGAGCTATAAAATTAATACAAGCAAAGTACAAAGACATGAAAGGTATCTATCTGAATAACTTCCATCCTGGGACCCATTAACACTTCTCTCAAGAATTGTTTTAGATAGATGGCTAGCAATTTATGATGACCTATGCACTATTTTGTATTATTTTTGGGAGGGCTATGGCTGATATTCTGTCCTCCAGGGTTTTCAAATGAATCAGATGAGCATTCAAAAAATAGGGCAATAAAAGGCGTAAATTATTTCAAAAGGATCAAGGGAATTAATTAAAAGAATAGATAGTGCCTTTTAAGAAGTTGGGAGAATTTTTATTGTATGTATTTCCCTATCTCATCAAGGGGAAACTTCAGAAGTATAATATTAGACATCTCAAAATTATCAAGAACCCTTATTATGGGGTAATAGTTGAGTCTGGTGCTGTCATTACAGCAATCCAGTTGTAGTAATTTTCAAACGTTGATGTTCTTCATGAAAATCAACTGGTAGCTTGGGATAGTGCATCTCTTTGGAACCAGGTTTTCTGCTTCACATGGGATCACAACAGGTGCAGAGCTTCCACTAACCTTCATCATCACTGTCGGGCATTGTGCCTCTCAGATTGCTTTCTCATATCACTGCCAGTTACAGCATAGCTACCGGTTGGGAAGTTATATGCTGTGCTTCTGAGATGGACAAAGACTGATTCACTTTCAAATTATTTAATATGGGTTACAGAATAAAGCTCAAACAGTGTTTTCCACAGAAGGTCAACTTCTGCAGAACAATCCCCTTTATATAATGTTTATGCTAAAGAACATTGTTTTCCTTAATTGTAGACATAGGGATTACGTTTGTAGATATTATATATGTAAATGTCTCTGTGTGAAGCTAAGACTTTGATTAAATATTTGACAGAATAAAGCCTTTGGTTTCTGGAAGGGAGGTTTTGCACCCTCAAATATAGATGTTTTCAGACAGTAAGTGACTTATTGGGCCCCTTCTTCCTTACCTCCGTTATCCTGCTTCTTCCTCACCTCCATTATCCTGCAACTGGAAAAGATTATTTTCAAACCATCCTATGGAATTATGTATCATTTCAGATAATTTTCATTTTTTGTAGTTTGATTATATTTTTAACTAACTAGTACATGGAGTGTCTGAAAGAAACATCTTGTTTCTTGTAGAAGTACATCTACCTTGTAGAGGTACTGTGACAGCAAATGTCAATTCAGAAATCCCAAATTACCTGATTTTCAGGTTAGAAGAGAAATATAGACAATAGATTTGGTGCCCATGCTTAACTGCTTCTATCTTATAAAGGAGGTAGATAATTTTGTAACAATTTTTATTTATTTCCCTGGTTTAAAAAAGGACTACAAGTTACAGGAAGGTAATATACAAGCCCATTTGGTTGAATTTGCCTTATCATAGGGAACTTAAAGCACTTGGGAGTATGCAAAGTGCGTGTGAGCTGACAATTCCATTATGGCTTTGGTCTATAGAAAACCAGTAGGACCAGCATGTCACCAGTGACTTGCCACTAAACAAATATAAACTTGAAAGTCTTTACAGAATGGTATGAGCTGGACTGCAGACTTGACCCTCCTACCACTAATCTTCTGAGAGGGACCCGTTTGTGGATTTAATCTGACATGTGAAAAGATATGTGACACACACACTATAACGGCTATATTCAAAAGCAAAGCTGTAAATTTTGTTCAGTCCCGTGTTTTCCAGGTGCAAACTGCATCCTTTTTCCTACCATATCACCCATAGCTGGGAGATAGCAAAAATCACTTGATTTAATTAAGGACTATGCTGTATAAACCAGGGGGTTGGGTTTCATCACAGTTTATACGTTCCTATCCTTATTACCAAAACTTGCAGGTCACAAACCTACACCCAGACAAAACTGCCTGTGTGCCAGCCTTGCCAGTGTCCTGCAGGCTGCTCGCCAGCGCTTATTACCGCAAGAAACTTTGCCTGCTCTGTGATGGGGAGGATAAGGCTACAACAGAAGTACATAAAAGCATACCAGCACTTCGTCTCCATCTAGACGGGGGTATAAAGATGGCAAAATCCTCTTTCAGTCTGAGCTTATCGTGGCTGTTCAGGAAAATGCCTTCCTGACTCCTGCTAAACCCACAGGTGAGACCTCCTGGCAGGCGCGATGGATGCATTCCTCACCTTGTAACAGAGAGCAGACCGGGAGGCGCCTTCGCAGCCGGCTGTGATGTACGGGGAAAGCAGACTTGTGCACGTGGAAAGCCCTGGGCGCTGGAGACCGGTGGTCACCCCAGGGCAGGGTGGGGAGGGATGCCCTCTGCCCTTGGGGGACACTTCACCGTGCCCCCCATCCTAGTGGTTCCCGTGCCACGTCACGAGGTGGCAGTATTTAGTTTCCACTCTTCTGCTCTAGATATGCTTGACATCCCATTCCCTTTTCCCAAATTACTTTTTTTTCCAGTGGACATTTCTGCAGCGTAGTTACGAGCAGTTCATTCTGTGTACTGTGGATGTGGTCCTCAGCACTTGGGCTTCAGCGTGTCTGATCTGTGAGGCCACCTCAAAGTGAGGGGTGGGGGACTGCATGGTGAGTTTAAATATTTTATTTCTTTGCATTCATATTTCACCACTACAGCTACATGTATGGTCTTAGATGCACCAGGTGAGGTGTGGCCCGTAGCCTGGGGTCATTGGTTTATTCATTGGTCATTCTTTCCAGGAATATCCCCTTACTTAAGAGAGCCTGGACCAAGAGAACGCGGACCCTGGGTCTGTAACCCAGGGGAGCTCCCATCTGCAGTGGAAGTGGACTTAACATGACAGAAGGCTATTGGCAGCCTTTGAAGGTTCAAGATGAAAAAAATTTTTCTTACTTGTAAGCTTGGGACAGCTTGATAACTGGAATGGTAGAATGTGGGTACGAAATGCAAATATCCAAAATGCAAGATTGCCTGTAATCAGGAGTTAATAGTAAGAGTATAGTTGACAAGCTGGGGTTTTATTCATTGAAAGCAAAGGAAAATGTGGCTGACCTCAGTGAATTCAATCATCACAGAATTACTGTGATTTGACTTGACTGTGAGAAAACGAAGTGTGAAGTGTTAGGCAAGCGATTTGCAATAGAAAGAGACACATGAACATTCTTGCACAAGGCCCTGGTGATAAATCTCGTGGAGAACCTCAGGGACACTTCTGCTCAGTTATGTTGGGGAAGGGTGCGCTCGAACTGGAATAAGTGCATCAGGTATACAGAGATGATCTAGTGAGCAACTCAAAAAGCATGACTTCTCCATTCTCTTACATTAAGGCAGGGAGGAAGTCTGATTTCTATCTATGTGTATGCCATGCTAGAGATGAAGTAGAAGCAAGATCAGAGCAGTGGGCCTTCCAAAAAGAGCAGAAAGAGGACGCAACTGCCTGAAAGGTGATCTCTAAACCTTTCAATTTAGAAAAAGGTATTATGATGCAAATAGTTCTTGGTGAGTTTTAGGAAGGCTCCATCTTGTCCTGTTGTTCCTAGAACACATCTCAGTCGCTTACCCCAAGTGCTTGAGACTGTCTATCTGCCATATTGATGAACTAGCTCAGTGTTAATGGGTTTTTCAGATAATGATGCTGGGAAATTAGTTTTTTAATGATGTCCAATTTAGATAAAAAGTCACAACACGTTCAAATCAAGGAAATATTACTTTTAAATCAAGCTGGGAATGTTGGCACTTCACAAGCAACAGGCCAATCACACTTGTGATGACAATTTCATTTCAATTCAATTTTTCTTGCATTTCACTCCTCCATAAGGTAGCATATACCGAATTCTGTAGTCTCCACATGGAAGAATAGCTGGTGCTTGACTGTCATTCAGGAGTTTATGAAAAAAGTTTGTTGGCTTCTGAAAATTATGTTTGTTCTGAGATGCTGCTGCACAGGAATGGCTTGTTGTGCAAATGCATATAAGGCAACAGTCATGGTGACTTTTGAGCATTTATTCTTTTTTGCATTTGTTACTGAAACTAGTTTTAAAGCAGAATGTTGGCTCTTTTTTGCAGAAGGCATTGGAACCCATTTGTTTTTCATTAATCCTTTTGGCATTAGTAATTAATTCAGAGGACTTAATGAATGAACAAGAATGAGAAGAGGCAAAAGAATATATACGGTGTAGGTAAGGCAGATAGGTGGGAGAGACCTAACATGGGCACATTCCTGACTGAA
This sequence comes from Pygoscelis adeliae, assembly GCF_000699105.1. Lineage (NCBI taxonomy): Eukaryota > Metazoa > Chordata > Aves > Sphenisciformes > Spheniscidae > Pygoscelis > Pygoscelis adeliae. Next base: position 1,339,369 of record NW_008824467.1, on the reverse strand, counting down.
TACGTGCATGTTTATTATACATTGGAATAGTCTTAATGTAACTATGCAGTCCAGATTCAGAGCTTTCTAAAAGAGAAAGCTTCCAGTATCACTGAGTTTAAATTAAGCACTATCTACTCAATAGCTAAAAAACTTTTTTTTCTAGAGTATAGCCTATTTTGCTGTTACGAACATTTACCAAGACACACTGTAGCCATATGTTTGGGTTAATACCTAGACTGTAGTCTTCATTGTACTAGCCTGATTACCTTGTATAAACAATGCATGCCTTACAACGACTATGCCCTTGAAGAAGAACTAAAAGACTGATAAAAGGGGAACATCCTGCCCTAGAAGGTGCCGGAGGCTGGATGATTGCCAAAGAAACAAGAAGTCAGCAAAAAAACTGCGGTAACTAGGGGAAAGGCAAAGGCGGCAGGGGGAAATCGCGACCACCAACTCAATTCAAGACTGGAAAGACTTGCCCCCCCACACCTGCAAGGAGCATGCGTGCTAATTTACATGGCAAGTGAGGCTAATTTGAACAGAAGTAACTAATAAGCATGAACTTAGGTGGGTTTTTGTTAATCATGTAAGAATATAAATACGCTGTAGTTCTTTTGTGTGGGTTGCTAGCTTTGTGGAATTACCACCTAGCACCCATCTTTGTGCAAACATGAGATAAATAAATATCTCAGCTCTGTGTGTAAGATGATTGGCTTATTGCACAGCGGGTACCGGACCCCGCTTGTGGGACAACACCACCAATTTTAGTACTTGCAAGCAGATAGTAGTCTTATGTCTCTATCAATCTAAGTGTAAGAAAAAGTCTACTTGCCCAACACCTTAAGGAAATCTTTCTTTAACTATAAAGAAATCTAGAAATACAGAAACTCTGTTTATGCATTTATGTGACACTTATGTTGTAAAAATAAGAAATTAAAAATAGGAGTGGCCTTAAGAAACACATATCAAGCGTAAAGGCCTAGAGTTGAAGGCTAGGATCTGTGTGAAGTAAGATTCATGATAGTTTGATTTTCTTTGTTCTGCAGGGATTTGTAATTTTTCTTTCTGTTCAAGAAACCTTCAAAACAACAACAAAATTCTGACTGGGAAGGGAGCATCACAAAAATATACAAATAAAATTGCCCAAATCCTTCTCCCTGTGGCCTTGTTAGAAGAATTGCAAGGGCTACACTATGAAAGGAAGGACCAGAATATGACAAACTTCTTGAAAGGCTGAACGTAATTCTTCTCCAGACTAGCTGATGTTGGTAAAATAGTGTATCATTCCAGACAATGCCATCATAGCATTAGTCATAGATTCAATAAATCCCTATTAAGACAATTTTCTAGACAATTCAGTGATGTCAAATGCTGAAAAAAATTAACCTTCAGGGATTTTTTAGTTCTT
>NW_008824467.1:1309061-1337961 GCF_000699105.1 Pygoscelis adeliae | reverse complement strand
AGGGATTTTTTAGTTCTTTGCCTAACACAAAACTACTGTGTTAAAATAGTTTCCTGACTTAGTCAAGTCTTAGAGCAAGTTGTCTGATGGGATATTGCATGGTTTTAGGGATTTCAACCACTTTTCAGTGAGCTACCCCATTTTCCCCCGGGCCAGCTTTGGTACAAAGAGTGACTGTTCTCTAACCTCAGCCGATGCTATCCATGTAAAAAAAAAGGAATCAATACCACCAAGAAAGGTAGAGACACAACCTTAATATTTTTCTACTTTAGCACATACATTTTTCACTGACATAAATTCTTGCTATCTTATGCTGCTTGTAAACAAGAATCTGGAGAAAAATAATATATATTTCCTGGCTTGCAGTTCTCCAGGAAGGTCTCTTTAATGACTCTGCCCTGCTAAATAAGGCATTTTATTGGCTGTATACAAGCGTTCAGAAAAACAGAAGCTGAAGTCAGAAGGGGGAGAGGATCACAGGCTTTGTTCCACAAAGAATGAATGAAACTCCTGAGTTGTTTTTTACTTAGTTAGAATGTCTTTAGCTTTCCAATTTGCAACCAAGATTACCAAGTGTGCAAGTATTTAATTTCCTGTAACATCGGCCGTAAGTTATTGTTGCATCTTCCCAAGTTTAATTCATTGTACAGTGTTTGCTCGTTAGTAGTAGTTTTCGCATCCAATCAACCACTTAATTGACATCTAAAAAAAAAATGCTTGAACATCCTATTAAATGAAGGCATAAGCATTTGTTTTTAATGTGTCTTCCTGTGAGTTATGTTTAGCACCTTCATTTAGACCATTTTATAACCTTTAATCTTTTTATCCTGTTGCTAAACTGTAGCCAAACATTTAAGGTGCCCAATAAAATGTAGCTATAAAGCCCATGCTAGGAAAGCAACAGCTCCATATTAAGTTCTTCACTCAGTTTCTGAGGCTTCAGGACCGAAAAATCCTTTATCTACAGTTGTTACATGCAGAATGGAATCTAACAAAACTGACCACAACTACAAAGATGGGCCTCATCTCCACTCCTTCTGCTCACAAAAAATCACAGCCAAACCAAAATGGTTTCCTTGACCTGGCTGACCTAAATTCCTCTGAAATACAGGAAAATCATCTGCCTTTCCCAGCCACTGAGGTGAAGTACAGGTTCTGGTTGGTATTTTGAGTATATATATAAATTCAGGTCTGTGTTTCCACAGAGCATAATAGAAAACTCAATAAAGAACATCCAGAATGTCCATATGTTTTCATGATTTTAAAAAATAGTCATAGGGTCAATAGATAGTGGGAATAAAAAAATGGCTACAGAATCATCCACATGCACATTCCCTTCTGTCCCCTAAAACTTCTACCTCATTCTTAAACTGACATCGTATTTCCCACTAATCTGACAGGTGACGCACAGTTTTCAGGTGTACAGGAGAGAATCCTGCAGGTCTTGGCATCCCTAGAGGGTCCTAAAAATAAACTTTGAAACGGAGTGTCTGGGAAGAGTGATTGAATAACAGATGTACCTGCTGCAGCAATGTCAAAGAATGCTTTTACTGCAGTGGTCCTGCTCAGAAGGATGGTCTCAACCGGCTGTTGTGGCTACACAGAGTTTCTTCCTGAGCTAGGAGAGACTCACAGCTGGGAACTAACACCCCAGCTCTTTCCTTATTGCTATCTCATAACCATCTTAAGCTTTAAGCTTAAGTTTTTTGTAAGCAGCCTTAGAACTTCCATATAGTGTGAGGGATTTGGGAGGACCCTCCCCCCCAACACACAGGTACAAATGCTCCATATCAGATTATTAAAAAAAATTCAAACATATGTTAGGGCCCATCCAGTCATCTAGGCTGACTCTAGAATTTTCCTGCCCTTTGTTACCTTTCTACAGCTAAAGAATGGCAAATCTGCTGTGCCAGTGCTGAACTCTCTCTTTTGTGGAAGAACACTATCTTATTTCCTAAAGTGAGGGAACCTGTCATTCTCCACCTTTGCCAGGAAATTTTTTTTGCTTCTGGAGAAGCTGGAGCCTTGTTGCTTATTCTTTCACCCCATCTTCCTTCCTTGCTCTAGTAGCATGCTCCCTCAATCAGCTTCTCCACTGAAAGAACAGCCTCGTTGTGCAAACTCCAAGGCACTGTGGGAACTGTCCTCATAAGAAGAGTAGATAAACCAGCTGAAATGGGTACAAGCTCCAGCATTCTTCTGCTATAACTTCCCTACGAAACTGTAAAGAGAGGTGAACCCTTTCACCATTTCACAATCAGCGATTATTGGAGGAAGAAGTTGCTTGCAATTTGTCTTTGCAAGAGGAAAGATGAATACCCTTATATACAGGCATTCCCCAACTCCTCTCCTCCACATCCCCCAGCTTGCAAACTAACCATATGTTTAGTTTAAGCTATGGTTTCAAGAAATTCCAAAATTCCAGACCAGCTTTGAATACTTTTTGATTTTGGAATGCAGATACTTTTAAGATGAAAAAATATGAGTTCATTTTTATTAAAAAAAAAAGAGTGGCAGTTGTAGGAAGATGAGAATACTTATTGAAAATATTTTACTGTTTAAGTGTTGAACAAACACTGTGGGTAAGATAGTAGTGTTTTGTATTGTTACTATGTAAATGTTATTTGTTGTAAAAGTAACTACTTCAGAGTTGAAATCTTGAAATACAGATAGTAATGCTTTCATGAGTTCACCTTGCATGAGTCATTCCCCAGAGCTCTCAATAGCAATTCCTAGAAGTCTTAAGACCAGTTTGTCTCTGGTTTTGCCTCAAGTGTTCTACTGAAATTACCTGCTTCTTGATTATTTTGATCAGGTACAGTTTTCTTAAGTGCATTATTGAATGGCTCAACTTGGTTATTCACTTTTGTTGCCCAATGTTACTGGCATTCCAGTATGATGATAATCTTTTTTCCTTTCTACTTAAGCTTTTCATCTTTCAATACATTTTCAGATCACAGATTTGGAATTCTAGATCTATCATTGCTGACAGACATTCGTCCAGCTATTTCCAAATGCATTACATTTTCTGAAAAAGATTGGTATAAATATTCTTTGCTATAACAAAATGTGAAGGAAGGAAACAGAGATTTAATTACCAAGACTCAATTGCTGGCTCAGGCTTCCGTTGCCTTACAAAAATTCAGAAACCCTTTAATTAAAGTAAAATTATATTCTGTGTTCATTTTCTCTATGCCTGCTTGTTGCTTTGCTTGACAGATTTCTTTCTTTTTCTGTGTATCTACGAGGATAAAAGTTTTTTAAAAGGTTTATTTAAAAGTAAACAAACCTGATTTTGAATGGGCTATGGCAGAGTTGTCTAATGCTTTCCCACTGCCTGTTTTGAGTTCTTTCAATTCTAGATATTTTCAATATTTTGGACTGATACTTTCTTGTCAGGTCTCTGCTTCAAGCTGGTTTCTTGAGGGAAGTTTGACATGAGAGAATGACAATCAAAATAGGCCCGTTTATGAGAGGAATGGGGAAATGTTAAGACCCAATACTTGAATCCTCCTGTGTGCTGGGCATTGCAGCTGTCTGTTTGGCAAGGACTTGCTCTTCATGTCAGAAATGTATTTTTGCTACCCCTAAATTTTGTCAGGTTTTAGATCCTTGGGGAAAAAATTACTGTTAACAGAAGCACAGTAGAGAGTTTTGGTGATTTTTAGTGTATAATATCGCAGTGATTTCCTCTGTACTGAGCATGCTCCAAGTAGGGGAGTGAACAGAGTTTACTTTGCAATTGCAAGTATGAGCTTGCAATTTCTTTTTGCAGACTTTGCCTGCAAAGTTTGCAGACTTTGCTGGTGAGGTGGCATTCTGAGTACGTTGCACACTTCAAGAACAAGTGGATCAGCCTGCATCCAGAGGAGAACAGCGAAACCCAGGAAGTGGAAAAAATACAGCTTGCCTAGGCTAGAATAGAGAAGACTAAAGTAAGACATTAGGGTAAGGCAAAACAGCTTTAAAATTAAGAAGGAAGACTGGGGCAAGATGTTAAATTGTTCTTACTAACAGCATAGCAAATCAATGGAATATGCTACTTAGGAAAGCTGTGGAATCCCCATCATTGAAAGTTTTTCCAGAATAGCAGAGAAAAGCACTATCTTCAGTGGTTGAGGCGTGCTTGTTCCTGTCTTGAAGCAGCAGATGATGGATTTAGAAGGTTTCTTCCAGGCCTACATTTGTATAAACATGAATGTGATCATAAACATTCAAAGCAAGACATACGACATGTGCAGCTTTCACCTTTTAAACATGCACCTGACAATGATGGAAAAAACAGCACACAAACTCTACAGTGGTTATGAACTGAGGCTTGTCTTCATTACAAAAGTGAGCATAAATTAACATCTCTGAATTATTCCTTCAAGGCAGCCTCTTTCCAGGGAGATAAGAATGACAGTGGCCATGATGCAGAACAGCACTAGAGCGGTAGAAGGTGGTTTCTTAGCAGGGTAATTGCATAAGCAGCTGAAAAGCTGCACATGCATCACTTGTTTTGCAATGTTGTAACTTGAGCTACTTTATCCCTCTTTCGTTACCAGTTCAGGTGTCAGCTGCACTTTAGTTTAAAGCCCCTTTCACCAAATGGCCATCAAGCTCCATATTAAAGCACCATTTAAGTCAAGCTGCAAATGCTTACGACTAGAAAGACACCTGGATAGGAACAAAGTCTGAATTATAGTTTAGACAAAGGTCTTCAACAAATTAGCAGTGCAAATCATACTGTGGCACTATTAAGGAGTTACTCTCAACATCTGTGTGCACAGTAGTCTGGATAATAGTTACTAGACCTGTGTTAATGTGGCATAAAGGAATGTGGATCAATGCATCAGGAGCTTTAGTTCACAGCCTGCTGTCTTAACTTAAATCTCTGTTGTAAACTTTGTTAAAGGAATGCTGGAGACATAGGGACTATAATGTCCTCACCATCTGCATCAAGATTTGCTTACTCTTAGTGTAAACTCGTAGTTCAAGCAATAGTTCAAATTTTGTCACCAAACTGATTTGTATCTATACATGACAGACCTAGTTTGGATCATCTGACAGAGTGTCAACAGTGCAATGAATACAAGTTCTCAGTGGTAAACCACCTAATTCCACAAGAAAAATGGTCAGTAATTACAATATCATGTCTGTGCTTTCAATTTACAGAGTCATCTTGAGGAACTCCTTCACATGCTTACTGAAGTTAATACCAAATGTGTATGCCTGGCATCCCACAAACATAGGGGATTGGTTATTTTAATTATTGATGTTAGTTAAAAAGAGAGTATTTTTGTATTTAAAGTGTCTCTTAGTGCTCTGCTTTCTATACATGTAGTGCAACAGCAGCCTTTTTTAATAGCAGCTTCTCGTAGCTAGTAGCCAGTAATAAGTTGTTACTGTTATTACGGCCCTACGTTTTCTTGTCTATGTTTCCCATAATTTTGACTCAATAAGAAGAAATTATAGGTACAGAGAACTTTATTACCGTATTAAAGGTGGAAAAAAGGACAGAAATTAAAAGAACATCCACATCAAAAGAAAATGGGACATAGGAAAACATGAGCAACTGTAAGTGTTCTTGTCTGCTTTCCTCAGATTGCAACATGTCCTGATTAATCCAATATTCATAAGAGTGTTCATAAGACTGGGAAAGGAACTATAAAATGACAATTCTCAGCAAGAGAGCATTACTTAGACACAAATAGGTGCAAGTTTTGTAAACTAAGTGTTAGCAAACAGAACTTATCCAGGGCATAAGGAACCCATGATGAAAGGTCTCAAGCAGCCCCTACTTGGACAGTAAACCATTTAGAAAAGGCAGCTGCAAAAGAAAAAGACAGCAGGACTAAGTAAGTCAATAGTGTTTAAGCCATATGTCCTTTTCCCATTCATGAGGCAGAAACTCATCAAATAAAATGGTGTTCATTTTGGTGTGGACTGAATTTCTGCCATCGCACATTTCTGTATCTGCTTTGCAAAGACAAAGCGAGGTGCAGGGGAGACTTATGTCTTTGAAATACGGACAAAGGGATTTTGGTTTCCTGACTTCTATAGTTCTGCCTAGTCAGTATGACTCTGAGACCATCCAGCATATCTCCTTATCAGACTTGAGTGCCTGTTGATCATTTATGTAGAAGCCACAGCTTTCTCTCCTATTTTGTCACAGAAACTATACAAGGATGTGTCAGGAGCATACATTTAATTTCTTATTAAAGTGACATATGAAGACACACAAGGTAAAATTAGTGGTGAAAGTGGAATTTACACCCTTTAACTGGAGATTATCAAAACAAAGATGAGCCTCAGTACTTCTTTTTGTTTAAGTGGAAAGTGGAAGAGCTGAATATTAAGCTGAAAATAATCTGATGTGAGCTGGAAAACAGAAGTGAACTTTGCTAGGTAACTGCTCATAACTTCACACTCATGTAATACATTTGGAGTGGAAGATCAGAGAATGAAAAAAGACCCCTGGTTGACAGGAGGAGGTCAAACAGATTGGCCTGGGGCTACATCATTAGCAAGGTCGTTGGTAGAATATGCCAGCAACCTACTATATCTAGTAAGCAATAGCTAAGACAGTAGACCATGGCTGGGGGGAAAACCTCCATGGGCATCCAACACTATGTCGAAGGCTAGGTGAAGTGCAAGTGCTTCCTGCAGGGGCTGGGTGGCCAGCCAGGACCTGTCCAGTCAAGCAGTGGGAGTGAATGTCCTGCTCCCAGTCTAAACTGGCCCAGAAGGGCAAGGCATTTGTGTGTCGCAAGAGAGAAATCTTAGAGCAGAAACCATTATCCACCCACTATGCCCATCCTGCTGAGTGAATAAATTTTAGATCATATGTCACTGAGGGTGTAGGTTGGTTCTTGTGGCCACCCCACCTAAATTCCCCTGTGACAACTGAGGAAAAAGCTGCATGAAGCTAAGAGGTTTCCCTTGTGCTGACTGTTCATTACAGCATTTTTTGGGGAGGCTATTGACCCCTTGGAGAGCAGGCAAGATGGGCAGACACACCCATGTTGCAGCCACTCACATTGATGTTCTGGTGTCTTAATTCAAAATGACTTTTTAGTTAGTGATGTAAGATAATATGTTGGTTTGTGAGTTGGAGTTTGGAGGTGAAGCACCACAGCTAGATTTGCCAGAGCAAACTGTCCATATAATCTTTGCTATTTTTAGACCCTGATCCAGAAGAACCCATAAACACATGCTTATCTTTAAAGTGCTTGCATGCTTAAAACTAAACATATTATCTGACACCTATGCACCCAGTGCTGAAATATTTTAGTAATGTTTACATTAACATCTACAAGGAACCTGGATGTTTGAAATTACTGAAAAACAGAAAAAAAGTGGCTTTAGTGCACTATGGCATTTCTAAGTCGGCAGAAGCATTTCCCAGGTATTCCCCAAAGTCTTGAATTAGGTGCATTTGACAGTAACTTTTCAATTTCCAGTAAATATCTTCCCCAGTATACTTCACAACAAACTATCTGAAGGAGTATTTTATGTGCTTGCTGTTATGTATGATTAATTGGCAAAACTGCTCAGAATGTTTTAATTGAAACAATTTTTGTATTGAAACACTATCACACTCTTTTTTTTTTCCAAATCACATGTTTTACCAAAAATTTATTTCAAACATTCTGAAGAACATCTTTACGGTAAACAGTGTTGAAAAATTGCTTTTCCATTTCCAAATGTATTTTGAAAGGACTGTTCTTTAATAGAAGCCTTTCAGGAGCCCTAGAAACACTGCTGAAAAATTGCTTTGCAAAGAAAAGTGAAATTTTGATCAATTATCTCAAATCAGAACAATTTCTCTCCTGAAACCTCAATTTTTTTCCCCAGGATAAAAAAAAAAAAAAGAGGAAAGTTTTCTGACCAAACCTATTAATATATGTGTAGGGTATTTTTAGCATAATCTTGCAAAGCACCTTAACTAATTATTTTAAGTGTTTAAGTTGAATCATGTCTTCCAGTCTGGTTAAAAAAAGAAAAGTAAATGAAAAAACCAAACCCCAAACCCTGCCTCTTTTAAAATGACACAGAAGACCTCTTTGGAGGCAATGCAACACTAACTAGCCATCTAGATGTTCCATCTGATTAAGAGCTCCCTCAACCCTGACAGACAATTATCGATATCTGAGGACTCTCTTTCAGTGAAAAAGCATCCTCTGTTGCCTCCCTGCTTTCTACAGCTTGTCAATCTCAGGTGAAGATGAACATGTTAATTTACTGCCTTGTTAATTTATTAATGAGTAATGACAGAAAGAGTAGTGCTGAATGCTCATAAAATTAATCTTTCAGTGAAGAACTATCCATGTTTTAGGACAATACCTTTCACTACCTTTCATTACTAATTTACTCATCATCGGACATTATACTTAAAGATCAACAACACCCAGCAAACCGCTGCATTATTATGGAGGTGAATGTATTGAAGAGGAAAGAATTACATGTACCAGACAACAGTTGGGACTTGAGTCTGTATTGTATTACAAGGAGAGGTGAAACTGCATTAGCGTTTGAAAGTAGGATGCAGAATAATTATATTCAATTAACTAAGGACTCCTTGGGCAGCAGACCAACAGAGAACTGCACATGACAAGATCAGGTAGAAGGGAAGGAGGTAAACTTGTTTGAATTCTGTACTCCCGAAGTGCTAATAAATACAAGTACTGTGCCATGGGTGTTAAATATGCAGTTATCAGGAATGAATAGCTGGTTTAATCCCAGTAGAAGTGGCATTGTTTACTGCTTTACAATAGTTCTGTAAGCCTCAGTGAGGCATGCAGGTGGTATTTGGCTTTGTCTGCAGGAAGTGCTGTCCAATATACACATGCACTCCTGCTAAATACCTGTTTCTGTACTTTACATTCTACCTTACTCTGAAGTGAAAGGAGTTTGCATTCATCATCAGGTATTCATGCTTCCTTAAAGCTGCAGTGATAGCAACAAATCTTCTTACTAACAAGCATATTCCACCACAAGCAGGACAGTCATTTCTTCCAGAGGATTTCAGTTACTGGTGTAAGTGAAGCAAATGTTGTCAGTCTCTGAATCGGGCAATAAGCAGGGGAGATGTATTCCCATGCACAATATAGAGCCTGGACACACAGAAAGGTAAGTGGCTGCTTTCAAGACACTGCCAGAAAGTGCCCAACCAAAACAGAGTTAATATTTTCTTCAGAATTGCTTTCTACCCTCTGCTCCAAAGAAGAGCAGAGTTTCTCCCCAGATGATGTGACGTTCACTGGGGCACATGTGGATATGGTGGTTTCCTCTAGTAGAAAAACTTAGCTGGGTAATGGAGAGAAGACTATGGAGAGAAGACTATGGTTGCAGCTAGTCAAATGCCAGCTGGGAGCATTTAACTTCTGTAGGATTACATCGTCTAAACATGACCTCTTGATTAAAAATATTAGCATGCCTTAAAATGCTTTGATTTCTGTGAAACTTTACAACAGCTGTTGTAAAGACACGATCTAGTGAAACATTTCTGGATGGTCTTATTGGTCTTCTTCCACACCCTTTCTTTTTAAACTTGGTTGTTTAAAAGATGGTATGTCTGGGTTAGACCATATCTTGCTTAGTTGGTCAGCCTGAGTTTTTAACTTTACCTGCAAGAATGACATAGCTGTCCTTCCTAGCCAGTGTCCTTTGTTTGAGCTCATTGATACCACTACTCTCCATTTGTTTATATCATAAGCGTAGTCATATAGAGGGATGGCAATTAGCAGAGGAATTGTAACTGTTACAGTTTTGGCAGTGCCATTTTGCACTTTTACTTCCTCCCTAGTTCTTATGTCTCAAGTACAGGCAGCTTTTGTGTGTCCTAGTTTAGATGCCAAGGGTGACGGAGAGAATTTCCTGCAAGAAGTTAATCTGCATGGTCTTCTCAGTGTTTGGTTACCTCAGGAGATCAGTAGGGTTCCTGGAAAGATTTTGGCATGCTATCAATTGTTACTATAAATCCAGCTGCAGCCCAGTGGAAGAAGACTGCTGAAAACCCTATGTGAAAACAATCTTAATTGCAACTAATTAGTATTATTACAAATAAGTTTTATTCCAGAGTTTTGTCTCAGACAACTACCTCGTGTGCCAGTAAATAGTTTGTAATATTTTCCTTTTATGAAAATATTAGAAAACAAAGGAAAAATAAGCTTTTGTCTGTTAATGCTTCCTTATAATGCAAACTGCAGGCTTGAAGGTATTCTCTCAAAAGATTGATTTTCCTTCATACATTAATGATTTATGCAACATAAGAATAAGTGGTGGAAGAAGAACTGAAGTAATGGTTTTGAAAGAAAGAAATTACTGAAAGATAGGCAGCCAAGAACAGTCTGATTTTTTAATCAGACATTTGAATTCTTTGTTAGTTTTTCTTTTGTTAATAACTGTTTATCCCAAAGCTTGAATTGTCACTTGGGTGCAAAGATGGCTTTGGCAGCATTTCAGCAATGCCCTCTGAAGTCAGATCTTGAAGACACCTCTTTGAAAATTCTGACAAGTCCAGCAGAATCAAGGAGGAGAAAATCTGAATTCATTTTGTCACTTGAAACATGCATATGTGTAGTCAATGGTGGGGGAAAACAAAGGCCCTAAAGTTTCCAGAAGGCTAATTCATTAAACTTTAGGCATGTTTAGGAGAGAAGGGAAGAACCGCAGGAAGATCTTTAAGAAAAGTAGAAGAGATAAATACACCAACATCTTAAATATCCAGATCCAGAGGTGAAGTAAACAGCACGTTTGGTGGAGATTCAGAGGTTTTTGCATGTACAATATTCAACTTCAAAACTAAATATAGCTGCACTGCAGAAACTTGTGTATTTGTCAGTGCTGAGGTAAAGTAAGAATAGATAGTGATTATATGACCTTTAATGGGAATAGAGATTTGCAGGTGGAAATAATACCTTTAACAGAAGGAACCCAACCCCACTCTCCTCAGACTGATGCCAGAGCAACCATTATCATTTCCATAAAGCTGAACTGGTTTGATTCATCTTTCCACTGCCAGTTTTATGCTAATGGAGTTCCACTGGTTTGATTGTTTCTGTGTTGGTATAAATCTGGAGTAATATGGAGAAAAATTGAGTCTATTGCCCCTAAATAACAACTAATTATACCACTCTTTTTTATAGAGAAATTTGAATTATTTAATATACACAGTGTAAAGAAAGTGGAGCAGTACTTGTAGCCAGTATAATCTTTAAATGAATCTTTAAACCGGCACAAGAAATATGTCTGTGTGGCATGTATGGCAGTTGGTGAGTAACTGGGAAGGGGAAGAATGTGCACTGGAGTAGGGCTACAGTAAACTTATAGCTAGTTTTTGTCTCTTATGCTGCATAAGAAATATGTGCCTGTCTGTTCTCATGGCTCTCTGCCTGTTTTAGCAAGCTACCAGTATTTCATCTATGCCTCATCCCCTTGCTATGAACTATTCTTGTAAAGAAATCTTATCCACTGTGTCATACTCACCAACGTAGAAAACAATTTAGAGCTCAAGCATGGAGTCATGATACCCCTGAGATCTTCTACTATTCTGTACCTACCTGAACATCTAAATAGATGCTAATCTGACTTTGTATTTCAAACATAAGTCACTGGGCTCTCCTTTCTAACTGCTAAGATATGAAAAAAACAGTGTTATTGAGTAACTGGACATTAATCCATTTTAGTATATCTGTTATATTGTCTTTACAGGCACCAAGACTGAACCAAAGCCATCCAGAGTTATCAGAGTGAGTTGCTGTTCAATAGCCCTTGGCTCTATGGCAAACTGGGAGGCCTGTGAATGAAGAGGAATGCAGACTCTGCAGTAATGAGTAGTTACCAATGTGTGAAGGTGGGCAGTTCGCTCTGAGCCTGCAAGGCTTGCATCCCTGGGCTTGGATTGTCTGTAGTCATCAGCCATCTTTCTGGGACAGCCATCATCTTGCTGGACGCTGCAGACTGAACAAAGTGACCTGAGGAACTGAACGTGTGTCTAAAAACTTGAAAGAAATAGGGGGTGCAATCTTTATGAGCCAAATCTGGCAAAGGACATGTGAAATGAATGGACTGGTGAGTTATATTCACCTCAAATGAAAAATATTTTTTTAAAACTGCTTTGATTCAAGGGGATAAAACAATCTTCAGCATTTTTATTGTCTTCTCCTCTTTTGCGTAGTTTAGTGTAAATTTCACATTATGAAGACATAAAATCTCAAAATGAACCCTGAGGATCACAAGGGGAAAATATTCCAATACGGACCTCTAGGAGTAAAAAGTTCCGGGTTTTTTTTCAGTATAAACATATCTTGTGTGCAATTTACTTTAATTATTTTCCTGTTAAAAAAATTAGTAACCTCATTCTGAAGATTTTAAATTGTGAATTAAGAGCTATAGAGCATTATTTAGTTAATACAATAATGACTTTTAGCTGCAATTGTATAGGAAAGGATAAAAAACAAGGGACATCTGACATTCAGTAGTGAACGGTTTAATCAGTTTGTGAGGACAGAAGGAAGTGTGGTGGAGGTAGGGTAAGAGTAATGGGTTTGCTGTTACAATGAATTCCACAGCTTTTCAGCAGCATACCATCCCACAGACATTACAGGCTCAAAGCAGTCAGAATCAGAACTAGGTCTTCCTGTTTTCACAGCCTTATCTTTTTGTGCAAGGTCAGGTAAAGCAAATAGGTAAAGAAGACACGTAGCTGAAGTGCTTGACTTCTGAACCTCTTTATACATATGCAACTGATACAGCCTATAAAAGCAGTTTTTCTTTATAAAACATAAAATATATTTGTAATTGTTAGCCGAGTAGAAGGAAGCATCAGAAGTCTATTTCTTTTCCCAATAACACTGCATTACTAATTAGAAATGAAACTTTAGGACTGTTGTATCAGGCAATGGAAAACAGTTTGGCCTTTTCTACCACAAAACTAAAGCAGTCAATATTACCAACCTATATTTTCAAAACAGCTACAGACACTGCACTATCATCTAGCAATGACTGCAAAGCTCACACCTCTGTGTCATTTTTTATGCAGGATAGGATTTTTACACATATTCATTTGAACAAATCTAGAGGGCAGCTAGAAGACAGCTTGCAATGTGCAGAAAGTGAACACGTAAGGACAACAGAGAATGCATTGCATTCAAGTTAACCCGTTCAAATTAGTCTGTCCCTGTATCTTATTGGTCAGACCTTATTGGTGCAATGACATGGCAGAATAGGAAACATGAGAGGTTGATTTGAAAAGCAAGATATCTGGTATTATTTACATTCATATTTATAATTTCCAAAATCTTCCATTTTCTTTTTGCAGCAGATCCTTCTATTAGTTAATTGCTTTGGAGAATTTGCCTGAAAGGAAAACAGAACCTTTTGCTTCTGAGTTCACAGTTTGAAGTTTTGGTATACTGGAAAATGTTTAAGTTTGGGATCTGATGTACAATTGAGCCTTTTGGATGCGAGAAAGTAGATTTTCCCTAACCCTGCAGGAAGGGCAGTTCTGACTTTAGGCCTTGGCATGACATGTCACTCCTCTGCCTTCTGTTTCACTGAAATGGATACTTACTGTATACACCACTTAGCCTCGTTGCCTCCTACAGAGTACAGCACTGAAATCATCGCTGAACAATTTCACACTGAACTGAAATGATCCTTGTAACGTTGTAACAGCCAAAGATTCAGAACATGATACTGTCAGTTTTGTGCAAGTGCAATTCCATGGATTCTCCTGGAGATGTTCCTGATCTAGCTCGGTATGGGAAAAGCATGAGATTTTCTCCTTCTCTTTTGTTTGTTTGTCTAATGAAAGCAAATATTTGGAGTCACAGTGATTTCTACTAGACAGTATTTTGTAGAGCTGCGTGGTCTATGAGTTTTTCCAGAGCCTGCTTCTTAAAAAAGTATAACATAAAGAGCTGTATCATCTACATCGGATTTTCATGAGCAGATATATGCAATTACACACAAAATTATATAAAAATTTGCACTTTTTTATTTTCTAAAATTAGCTTATTTTGGAGAGTGAGAACCGCTATTGTCTCTTTCCACCTAAGTTTTCTGTGACTGAGTTTAACAGCTTTGCTAAATAACTCTGCTGCTCCTCTCTGGCTGCTCTGCCCATCACTTCTGTCCATTTCTGTCTGACTCCAATAGTCCATAACCCATAACGTTTTCCTGTTGGAATAAGTTCTCACCAATGTTGTCTGTTACTCCACATTATCACTCCTATTCCTCTCCAGCCCAGTAAAACCACTTCATGTCTGCCTCTCCTCCTGACTGTATTATTCACCCCCTTTCTTATTATTCTTATCCTTTATCAGCTTTTGTTATGTGAACACTGTGAAGTACTTAATAAATCAAAGTTTTTTTGTAAAAGTAAATGTTTAATTATGCAGATCTGGAATTATTTGATGCATCATCACTGAGTTTCCCATTGTTTTCCATTAGAAGGATGAGAATATTTTTAAAAATTGATTTCATCTCTGCAGTTAACTAAGCATTAATAAAGAACATAGAAAGGAAGAACCCCTACACATTTTCATATAGGTTATACTCAAAAGGCAATGCATGTAAAAACACGTGTTCATAGACAGAGTCTGTTGTTAGTTCCTCAGTAGCTAGCATGTATCAGCAGTAACTCCTATGAACCCACCAGACTTACTTTAAACAAATGCCAGGGAAAGCAGTCATGGCCAAAGTGGCTGGGGTGGTACACCACAGCATGGGATCAGAAACAGGACTCTAAGGACACAGAGCAGTGACAGCTGGGATACTGTGAATGAAATGTATTCAGTTTTCTGTTATTAATTACGTGCTTGTTTCCTATTAAAAAATACTCTTAGGTCACCTGAAAGCTGCCCTGATGTGCTGAGCTGCGACGAGTTTTTCATGTGCTTGAAACTTCACAAGACAAGAGGTCAAAAGATCCATTTTAACAGAGGGGAGGGCTGTGCGAAGGGCAGCAGTAGATGCCATGGGACCTCTGGCCCCCAGGCTGTAAGGAGGCAGGCCAGTGCAGGAGGATGACCTAGCACTGTTTGCTAGGGTGTTCTTGGGCTTTTCTGGTTCTTTTCATCTTCAATAACAGATTTTTTTAAAAAAGTATAAATTCAAATGCTTCTTGCTCAAGATAAATTCTGAACGTGTAAAACAAGTGGGAAGTAATGGTGCAGTTTCAGCCCTCAGCAAGGATGCCAAGAGAGGTAATCTCATGTACATGCTGCAAACCACAGGAAGAAGTAGAGCCATGGCTGCGCTGACCCCCCTACCCAAGCAATCTGTTCCCAGTTTTACTTATAACCTGCAGTACCCCATGAATGTCAGTAAAATGAAAATAAGCATTATTTTCCTACCTATCTTAAGATATTCTTCAGATAAATTTGTCATCCTTGGGAAGCACTCTCCCCATTATTAATATAATAGGTCTGTGATGCCACTTGGCAAACAAACAGTTATGCAACCTTTAAAGCTCTTATACAGCAAAGCCTCAAAGGGCATATAAATTTAAGCTTTCCTCAAAGTCTTATGAAGGCCAGAGAGCTTAAACACTTAGAGACATTGAACTGGGAAAGATTTCCTGCACTACTGACTCTGCTCACCCTCCTATTTTGTGCAACTGACTCATACAAACTCATAAAGGAAGTTAGCAAGCTCCTTATGTATAAATATTTGGACTTTTTGGAGCAGTGAGGAAATAGTAACTAACAAGTCAGTTATCTCTAGGGTAAAGGAATACACCAATATCAAGTAGTGACTTCTAAATATGATTATATATTCAGAGCACATGGCATTGGCGAATGTATTTGTAGATTAGGTATGGAACTGTATGTATATTTTGGATTTGCAAGAGTGTGACTAAACTGAAAAATCTCTTTGGATTTTTGGGGGTAGGCACAGAGTGTAAATTTTCATTATCACATTTATCTTCTTCCTTCTTTATACCTAACTTATAATTCTAAAACACAATGTTTTAAATTAAAACTCAGAAAACAAAAGCAGATTGAAAGAAAGTGCTTCAACACTATTAATATACTATTCTACGCAACGCAGCCAAGTAACCTTTTTCCCCTAATATTTCAGATCAATGCCAAAAAAGGCCTCCTCAGTTCAAAATGCTATATATTACTTTTGAATTACACTTGCAAAGAGGAAGACATAGATAAGACTCCCTTTCAGACTTCATGGTTATAGAAGCAATTTTCAGACTTAGTATCCCATACAAGCTCTGCAGATGGAGAGGTGCTGTCAGGGCTGCAGACTGCTGTATGTTGATGCTGGAGACAGAAGCTGGTGGTTTCTAGCAAGTGGATTACTGAGGTCAGATACAGCAGTGACCCAGCTCATCTGGATATAATTTTAGTGATATAATTAGATATAAACACATTAAAATAATAAGATTTTTTCACTGTGCTATCTTTCAGTTTCAGTCTCTTTGACCAATTTTATTAGTATCCTGGTTGGATCTGTTGCAAGTTTTCCCATCAGTTTTTATTAATGAACTGGTTTAATGTTGGTCTGGCATTAGATCCCAGGTAGACATGAAGATCCCCTTGTGTTAGGGACCATACTGTTTGCCCTGTCATAGGGAAAAGTTGTCTGTAGTTTAAGGAGATGATAGAAGAACCTGTAATAATAAAATCTGAGGATCACCAACAAAAAGGAGACGTGGTGGTAGTGAAAAATCAAACCATGAACTTACACAGCTTAACTATTGCACAACTGGAGAGCCCCAAATTGTCTGAATTTTAAGACCATATAAACACACACAAAAATAACCTCAGCTGCTGTTCAAGCTGTCCTTTGCAGTTTGAAACTTGTCCAGCAGTGTTCAGAACTTGCAGTGTTTTTATCCATGAAGTATGTTCTGCACTAATAAATCACAAGGGTGTTCCACTGTGTCCTGTCCTGTTCTGCCTTTGCTTGGTTCTGAGAGCCTTGCTCTGCCCTTCTGATACCAATGGAACATATACCTACTTGCTAGTTTATGCTTATTTTAAATAAAAAATCAGCTTCTCCTTGATAAGACAATTAAAATAGCAACAAAATCACTGCTCAGAAAGAGTGACTATGGAATAGTTATTGCAATGTCTAGAAAAACACCTGAGGCAACTATCCACCGTCTTTGAACAAACTTTCTAGGAGGTTTGAAACAGAAGGGACTTTGCACAGCAATTTATTTTTTTTTCCGGAAAAGCTGAAAATTTGCCTTTGTTTTCCATTTTGATATAGAGAAACTTTGAGGCAGTGAGGTGATCAGAATGGTGATGACACAGTATTTTTTCCAGCAGAAGCAACATGTATTTGTAGGACTTCATTAATAGATTATTCCTATATAAAAGTAGCAGGCTATGTTTCTTTCTGTATAGGTCATGCCACAGTCGTTCTGAAATGGGATTGTAAATTAGGGTGAGATTAGTCCATAGGGACTAATTCTTTCTCTCATATCGATTGAAAAAAGGGAGATGAAGGCTTCTCAGTCCTACATTCCTCCATCTTTATCCTTTCTCTGTTTAATCTGATGGGATTACTGGGAATTATGTAATTTTTCATTCCAGTTTGTTCTGTTACGTATACATCTCTCTTTAAATCCAATGTTCTCATATGTTCTTCCCTACCACAGTATCAATCTCAATGCAGTTTTACAGATAGCTTGCAGTAGTATCAACTAGTATCCAACTGATTCCATGGTATATCATTACAAGAACTTTGTTTAGTGGCTGTTAAAGATGTGGTGGAAGAAATCCATCCACTCTAAGATCTGAAAAGAAAATAATATTCTAAGGAGAAGTCAGTCTCTTACTCCCCCATCATATTCCTTAACATTATGAACATCATAGAGAGTTACTGTGTATTCACTCCCATCGTTGGACAGTACATCAAAGCAGTATGTTCCCAACTTCAGGTTTTCTAAAGTCACTCTTCTACTGGAACAGTGTGGTAGAACAATACATAGATCTGACTGCCACTTGTTCTACATAATAAAAAACTTTGAGACTCAGTGCTTCTATGTTAAATTTTTGTGCAAACTTGACTATGTGGTAGCACAATAGAGAATTCACCTGGAAAATTATCAGCAGTCCCCAGAGAGTATCATAGCTAGAGTTCTTATCTGGAACAGGTTTGAAACATTTGGACGTTTATTCACACACAGTTTCCATTAATTTTACTTCAAAACAAAGACACCTCATAACAAAATTTGCCCAGATAGCAAAGCAAAGTGTCTAATTCAAAGAACATAAAAAGCAGTATTAATTTTGTCTAGGAAGAAGGACAAAAGAAGCTTAAACCAAAACTCCCATATTCTAGTAAAAGGGCACTGAAATCTAAATCTAGACTAAATCTGATGGATTAGTCTGAAAAACAGACCCAAGAAAAGGAAATGAAGTATAAATATTCAAAGGAATTTTGATTACAGACATGCCTTCAGTTTCAGACATGCCTGAAATAGAACCTGATCTTCAAATCGCAGTCATCTACTAATGGTATATTATAATCCAGCATGGCAGTCTTCAGTTCTAGTCCAATTTTTATATGGGCATTGTGACCTGAAATACACTTTCTTATCGACTCTTGCAGGAGTCCAGGAAGGAAAATCCATGTAGTGTGGTCATTGTTATTAAATAAGTTTCCTGATAATGTTTCAAAATGGTACAGTTAATAGATCACAGAATTTATGATACTTGTCATTTAAAATTTGTTATATTTCATTAAAGCATTAATGCCCAGATATGTTATTCTCAAAGGCCATGATCCTCCAGAAACTCAGCTTTACATGTTGAGAATAATCCTCTGGAAATGGATAGCTCACACCTAAGGATCTTTGGAGGGATCTGAACTGTAGGGTGTTAACATGAAAAGGGTTAGCAAAATGCCAGGCGTCCATGCCTTTATCTGTGGTTCCTTTTTATAGTTCATGCCAACAGCAATTTCTTATTTCATGGTGATCCACACTTTCCTTGTAAATTCACTGTGTCTCAGTCAACACACATCATCACAGTTGTCTCATCCTTAGGCTTATTTTAGTGCTTGCTGCCTGGTTTCTGTAAATATCTCCTTTTCAAGGTCATTTTCAGTTACCTCCAGGAACTAATATCTTCCTTTACAGTTAAATTCAGTTAACACAGGTACTTACATTAGGGTCTTTGAACTCTTAACACCTTTGACAGTCTTTCTCCCATCAAGGCAAATATGGTTCAGATGCAACAATTCTGTGTGCTTCTGCTCACAGAATGGGATGAGAGGGCAGAGTGCACAACAGACGGATAATCCAACTGCCTAAATCAAATAAGATATGTGTCTAACAGCAGTAATACCCATGGTAATTTGTCCAGCTGTAGCTGGTGGGCCTTCTAGTGGTAGCTGATGGAAAATGAAGCGTGTCCAGAGGACAGCATTTCAACTATCTGGTGCATTTGCAGACAGAGACGAGACATTTTAACCAAGAACATTTTTGTTAAAGGACAGTGTTCTACTCTTTCTGACACCCAACTTTATGCATAGGTTCTGTACTTTTTCCTCAACATGACTGATGTTCAGCCTTTTCGTGTTTCAGAGACCAAGTAATTTCTAAAGAAATGTAACAGGGGATAGCAAATGATGTTGCAAAACCAAACTTAATGGGAAAATCTGAATGTGACAATGAAAGCCTCTTATTTATTTTCTTACCTCATTTGATAATGGGCAATTTGATTGGCCTGGATGGATACACAAAGTTTGCCCTAATACATGCTGATACATTTTTAACAACGTTAATCATATCCTGCCAGTCTTGCCACAAAGCATTGGCTTTTCAGACTAGTCATAGAGCTATTGAGCAGTCTTTCCATCAAATCTGGAAAGAGGGTCTACTGAGGCATTGAAATGAGAACATTATGGATTTTAAGTGCTTCAGTGATAGTGTTTTTAGGCTGTCAGCTTTGATTTATGTCGTTTAAAGTTTGCAATACACAAATACGCAGATTGCGCCAGCACTTAGTAAAGGATCAGATATAATTTTGAAAGTAATGAAAGCTTATGCTCCTGCTGATAGACAAACCCTTGAAGTACTGGGGCTCAGAAAATCTCAGATGTTAAATCTAAATGGCTGCAAATTACATATTTTGTCTTACCATTGCTTTAGCTGTTCCTTTGACTGCCTTATATTTCCCTTACTGCTCTCTGAAAGTTTATCTATTTGATATCTTATGCTGGAACTATAAAAACAAGGGTGGAAACTCTAGCTGTGATAAAGTACACAGGGACATGATGACTGGTTAGTGAGTTGTTAATTATAATTCATGTATATTTATGTTCTGAATGTGCATGTTTACTGAACAGTGCAGTAGGCATAGGTATACTCTCTGGGAGATGGCAAGTCTACCAGCTGTGGGTGCATTTGGAGAAGAAAAACTTTTGTTGTTTTTAAGGTGCCTGGAAGACAAATGTAGATCAGTGAAACCAAACTAAGTGAAACCTTCAGCCTTAGGAAATAGTTGCTTCCCTCACAATGAAAATCTCTTTACATGGATAAAGAACTGAAATCCTATTCCCTAAATGTGACTCCTATTAGATCCCAAACTCTGCAATGAGTATCTCCTAGATTTCATGAACCTTTACATCTAACATTGAAGTATAGGAGAGAGTGTGACAGAAAGCATGATTCTCTTTTTTGCCGACATATATGCATGCTATGCATTATGCTTCAGTGAAAATGTATTTCTGGACAGTCTTGTCTTGGCTGTTGCGTGCTGGGCCATGTGAAAAATCTCTGCAAGTAATTGGATATTTTCAGCTGGGAGCATCTTTCTAGTGTGCAGGGTCAGGCCAGGTGAAGAGAGGTACAGCCAGGAAGCAACTGAAGAACCGGTCCAGACTCCCTGAGAGGAACAGAGAGGAGGCAAGAAGGCAGACATCAGAGAGAGTGGAAAGACAGACACCCAGAAAGGCTGTAGCAGCTCAGGAAGTCACTGAAAAATGCTGGACTGGGATCAAGCATGACAGAAATGGCCTGGCTTGAATGGACAGAGTGGGCAGGGTAGAGATTTTTTTAGTAACCTTATTAATTTTTTCCACTAGGCAGATCTAGGACCCCCTCTAGTTAAAGTTCCCCTGTTCTAATAAAACAAGCAAGACAGTTTCAAAGATCTTACGTTGAGTATGTTTTAAGGAAAAGGTGCAGGCAGGTCTGTCATAAAGCTCTGGCCAACACAGAGCTGTATCAAAAGAACATGCCAAATTTCCATTTCTGATTCAAAGATGCTGCAGAGCCAAAGAAATGCTGTTACTCCTTCATGGCAGTCAATATCCACCCTTGATTATTTGTTGTAATTATAATGTTCCTTATATTGTACTTATGACAGTATTCCAACACTGCTGCTAATTCTGAGTTCCTTATTCAGTATGTAATCAATGCTTTCATAAGCAATTCCCATTGAAGCCACATAGGTAAAAAAACAGGCAAAACACAACATATCTCCCCCAATTAAGAAATTTAAAAAATAGCCAATGAAAGTTATATTAATTGTTAAACAATATCAATAAGTTGGGTTCATATAAATGACTTTCCCACAGAATCTCTCAAAGCACTTTCCAAACAGGAGTAATTTAGGTCTATGCCACCAATATGAAATAATGACTGTTTGCAGTTTATAGATAAGGAAACTGAGATTTGCAGCTTTTTCTAAGATAATTTGTAAAAGAGTCAAGAATCTTGGTTAATTTTCCATCTGTTTCTTCATTCAGAGAACATGTTTATTTCCTTACAGTAGATAGATAAATACCTTTAAATGATGCTGTTCTCTTTTGTATACTGGTGACATAAGGGGTATTCAACAATCCAGACAAAAAGTAACCATAATATTGGAAAGAAGACAGAAACACACACACAACCTGGCTACAAAAAGATTCTATTTCTCAAGGCACATGAAGAGTAATTTCGGAAAGGAGAGAGGCTGCATGAGAAGCTGCACTGGTTCTCTACATAACAGTCAAGCAATATTTAACAATGCTGTATAGCATTGTTATGCTATAACATAGCTGTTATATCGTGATGCTGTATAGCAAAAAGCTACTGGAAATATATTGATTACTACTGTGCAGGTGTGGACTAAGGAATGCCTATGTGAATACATCTTAAATGAAATGCTGTGATGTACACGTCAATGTGCATGTGCATGTGTGTGTGTGTCCAGAGTCCTGCCTAGCATCATTCTTTTTTTTTTTCTTGTTTTACTCACGTTACTCTTGAAGGTCAAGCACAAGGGGGAGTAAGCTGGAATCTATTCCTTCTTATTAGTCATGGACTGAACTGATCCTTTACAAAATCAGTCAGCAACATGTGAGCAAAGACATGTGAGCATAACTTGAAGGTGATGGGCTGTACAAATGTGGGTGGTGTAGTAATCCGAACCCTTTCTTGCGAGTCGTGATGTCTAAGTGGGAAAAAGCCCAACTTGACCTTTACAGCTGAGATTGAATTTGCAAGACAGGTGGAGAGACACTAACTAATTGTTGTGAACTGTGCAAAAGCAACATCAAGTCACTGACAGACAATGCATAAGGAGTCATACAACTACTTCCTACAGGCCTCAGTGCCAAAGATTATTCTGCTGCTCATGTGTTCTCATTTTTATTTTCTTCCTCTCAACCTTTTCCTCTTTCCTCACCTAACTCTGATACCTGGCTAATACATAGCAAGTGAAATCCTGAAATGTCTGCTTGTCATCTTCACTTTCCTTCTTTGGCACTCATTTGGCAAGGAGTGCAGGTATCTTCATGGGTATTTATTACAGTGCCGGATCAAAACTTGAGGACACTGGCAGTGTCTGAATCTTTCTTTGATCCACAGATAGTATTTCAATTAAAGAGAGATTTGGCAGTGCCTCTTGGTTTTCCATCAAACTTTACATCATAGCCTATTCCCTTTTCCCTTCCTATGCTGGAATCTTCCAGGGAAATATAATCTCATTATTATTTGTTTTTCAGACCCTTCTCAAGGACTTAGTCCTGGTCATAAAACAGTACAATGCTTATTTGGTACTACCCCTTTCAACTGTAATGTTAGACTAGGATAACCCCTGTGTGATTTTAAGTCAATTCTTCCCACAATAGAGTTCATTTATCTTGTATGCCTTATTTGCTTTATTATTAGGTATATTTTTATATTTAATGGTATTAAAACAGATTTCAGTTCCTTGCACTGTTTACCTGATGATGCATACCATTCTGTGGCAGGGACCCCACCTCTCATTTTGAAGAAGGTGATATTTTGAAGAAGGTGGAGCATGTGTTAGATAAAGGAAAGGATATTAATAGTAACAAAAAGATTAAGTGAAATATCAAATGAAATTAATTATTAAAAAAGAGCAAGAGTTAGAGAGAAAGAGCTAAGATTAGTCTCAGAAAACGGAGACTTGGAGGTAAATTCACGCAGTTACAGAACAAGAAGGAAAAAGTAGTCT
Organism: Pygoscelis adeliae; assembly: GCF_000699105.1. NCBI lineage: Eukaryota > Metazoa > Chordata > Aves > Sphenisciformes > Spheniscidae > Pygoscelis > Pygoscelis adeliae. The sequence goes on along the minus strand of NW_008824467.1, from coordinate 1,314,532 downwards.
TTGTTTGGTTTAAAAAGACTTTTCTGGATAAGTTAGCTGCTGAAAAAAGCAGTATTTGCCAGCCATTTGCAAGAAATTTTTTGAGCAACTGAAAAAACAGCTCACAAACAAGTAGATAAGCACTGGCACTCTTTCAATACAGCCGCATCACAGTATAAATGGAAAGGTGGTAGTGAAGATATGCTAACTGACGCCAACCCTCCCTGCTGCAAAATCTAGGCAGATTTTTAGGGAAATTGCATGGGATTTTTGAGACATTTATTCAAATCACAATGTCATCCTTGGATTCTACTAGGTGATGCTATCTTAATCTGCATCCAGCATATTATGGTACTGTTTTGCAATAATACATCACACTTCATCTTGAGAAGTTTTCAGATATTTTATATCAAAACTGGGAGAATGATCTTTGTTTTCTTACCAGCAGTGGTTTATATTGGGTGCAGATGGAGTTACATTGTCTTTACAAGTGCTGTCTCCTGCTGCCAGACAAGGCATTTGTTACTTCCTTTTGTTCCTGGCTGCAGAGGTGGGTGATGGGGGGAGCTAGGGGGTAGCTAACCTGACAAAGTGGCCCCATTGAGAGAGACACCCTGCCCAGCTTCTTGTGCATGGAGCCAGAACAAACCACTGGCTTTTCATTTAGAGTTCTATGTTTGACCATCAAGAGCTGGCATTTTTTCCTTTGGCAGTTGATTTGTAGCTCCTGTTAAGGTTAGAGTATAACACCACACAGCAGTGCACAGCCCTCTTCCCAGTTGCTAACACTGGGACGTGAAAAGCAGTCTGTACACTTGCAACTGCTAGCTGGTTGACCAAACAATAAGGTAGTTAGAGGGCAGCAACAGGTCATATTTAAACAACATATTATTATGAAAAAATACCTGCAATTTTTTTAAAAAACCATGTATATTTTTCCATCTCTTATATAACTCTGCATTTGTTCACACACAAAAAAAGAATGAGCTGAGAACTACAATATACAGCAGCCCTCAGTACAGGGCAGTCAGTCATTTCTGTCTCATCTCAGAATATACTTGTCCAAAACCCATTCCTGGTAACTCTTGAGACTAATAAACTCACTTGATCACCAACTAGTAATGTCCTTGGAATCACACGTGTCTCCTAACAAAAGCATTTTGGAGGAAAAAATAACTTAAACCAAACCATAAACATATATAGTTCTTCACTGAAGTTTAACATTCTCCTAATCTGACATAATATAATTCCTCTAGGTTGCCGCCTAGAAAAAATGCTCTGCTGGCTTGTCCAGTGTTGGCTGTTAACATATGAAATTCTCCCACCTTAGAAATATTTTGTCTTCTGTCGAGTCATGGTTTGCAGGAAGAGATAATATCTTGTTTTAGATCAAACATTATAGTTACAAAAAGGCAAGCTTTTAGGTTCCAGCCCTCCTTTGGGTTTGGAAAACAGTAAATATTTAGTTTCCTTTTGATCTCTGCACTTCCTTGTTGGTGAAATGAGGTGCTGAATGCATAGGAGATAGGGACCTTGGAGAAGATGTCTCCCACGAGTTCTTTTAAGAAGTGCTTATATCGAGCTGTTGAGTGTTTTTTCCAGTTTGCTCTTTTCACAGTCCCATTTTGGTTTAGATTGATACACTCTTGTAGTAAATTCTAGTTGATTTTCTAAATATCAGTAATTAAGAGACTTACAATACTTATACTATTGTTATATACTTACAGTAATACATTACTTATGTAATTACTTCAGGAATATTATTACCTTACTTATGTAATTACTTCAGTCATACTTCAATAAAAGCACCGAGCAAATACAAATATACAGTTTTACGACTTCTATATTACATGCATATGGTTTGAAACGCTTTTCATTTGTGTGCCTAGGACATGAGCTCAAGAAAGTAAGCTTTTGTATTCCAGGAGACTTATGCAAATGAAATTCACCTCTGGGCCGAGAGGAAGCACTGGTGTATGTATTGTGTAAGAACTCATTGTGCATATTAAATAAGTCCACGTGCTGGCTCACAGAGGCAAATTTAATCCACACCAAATGATACTTACACAGACTGCACAATGACCCATTAATGACTCCTCGGATATATACCTGTTAATCGATATTCTGTTAAGAAAGTGAATAAAATTATTGATGTGGGGCATACTGTACTATGCTCCATTTCTTCCTATGTTATGGAGCGCAGAACCAACCGGATTTAATGGCAGTGAGAAAGGGTATATTATGCCATGTAGTGGAAATGTGGTAGTTTTAACTTTTAAAAACCAGACCACTGGATTGGTTTGGGTCACTGCCACATAATATCAGAAATAAAGATATTATAAATAAAGAATAAAGAAAGTTATTCACTCAAAGGACGCTGTAGATTCAGACTGATTGCTGTAACTTGGAAAAATTTTCAGGCTTGAATTTTACCCGCTCTCCTTGAGTTCTGGTTTTCAGCTATCAAGTAATGGTGCTAACTACTTCAGGAATGTGATTGTGTTTCCTTTTGTTTTGTGCATTCCAGATTCTTTCCTTGCTCATCATATACCCTGAATGTACATCAAGTAATGTTCATGTTAAACAAAGTGACAGATAGCATATATAATGTGATTATTTTAACAAGCCTGCTAAATCTTGGAAAATTCTGATTGAGCTGCAGCAGGAAACAAAGCAAAATTGCCAACAGCATAAAAAGAAATGCAGGAAATTGCCAGTCAAAGGGAGTGTTAGAAAATATACTGAAAGAAAAAAGCAAACTCAGAACACATTTGTGCTGAGAGACAAACGTGAGACTGATACAGCCCAGCGATGCTTCTAACAGTGCTTTGATTTGGGCCACTTTCTAAACCATTCACTGAGCATGGTCCTAAAAATGAAGTTTAGCTGGGGGATACAGGATGTCTGTGGTCATACACAGAGGGAGACTACACATCAGAGAGACAGCTAGAAGCAACAAATAGAAGAAGAAGCACGTCTTGCCCAACAAATGATTATATGGAATATTAAAATAGATGTTATAGCTAGGTCTAGCACAACTGAAACCTTTTATAACCAAGATTTTTTAAAACTCTTGTGGGAAGACCTAACTTGAGATATTTCAAAGGGATCTGTGTCTGGAAGGCAGATGCTCAGCATACTTTGTAGATTGGGACCCCTTCAGATTTGATCAGTAAAACTGAAGCACCCAGATGACTTAATCACTGACAAGCTTTTGTGTAGCCATCTGGTTTTGATGAGATTCCTCATAGAGTGACATAAGACTTGGGTTGATAGTCCCCATTCTTTGGCTCTCATACTTTGGATTTGGACTTCCCTCTCTGAACAATTACTTGAATACAACTGCAAGTTGTTTGTAAAGATGAATTCATAGAAAATTACTTTTCTACTGAGCTGAAAAGGAAGGAGGTCTATTCCTATGTAATTATTACTCAAGAAAACACTGTACAATGATGTTTTAGTTAGCCTTTTTCTTTAAATCATTTTAATTAAGCATTTCAGAACTAAGGCAAGACAGAATTATTGACATAATCTTCTTTATTTCTGGTTGTGAATTCAATGCAGTTTTTGATTAATTAGAATTCTGTATGGCAAGGCTTCAGAGATGTTTCTATGCTTACCAGTTAGCTTCAAAACTAGGATGTTGTTGCAAAATACCTAAACATTTACGGTAAATTAATCAGATCATCAGATTTGCTTACTTGCTTACCTGTCCCGGAGAGGAAGTCACTTTTCTTAACCAGTGGAATTCCCTTAGCAGGAAATTAGTCTTTAAACTGCGTAAATGTATAGACAGGCTCAAAAGCATGAACAGTGATTTTCCACAGTCCGAAGAGTGAATCTCATGGATACTTCCAAAATTCAGATTACTTTCTGAATCTTACATCACAAAATTATTAATGACAAAGAATGAACAAAGGAGCTTTTCTTATTTTTCTTAAGCTCTTGATTTTTCATAACACATAAACGATAATAGAAATGAGATAAATGTTACTGTCTGCTTTGTGTCAATGATTTGACCTTCCCCCCCCATTCCTTCCAAGTGGCTAAATCACCCTCTACCCTAGAATTGAAACATACTGAACCCACAGTTTTGTTTGTTTAAAACGTCTTTCCTAGTAACTGACTATATACACATTTTGTCCTCTGCTCCATGTGGTTGTGTCTGAGTGAATCTCATTCCAAGGGAAAAAACATTTCAGTTGTCCTGTAGATTGGAAGACTTTTAGTTGTGTGAAATGGGGCCTGTCAGGAGCATTGATTACATTAAAATGTTTAGAGTAACTCAAACCCTGTAAAAAGCAAACTACTTTATCTTTGCTTATAATACACTATAAAATCTAAACTGTAGGAGACTGAAAGTGTTTCTCAAAGTTTGGGCAGTGCTACAAGCAATGGTGCTCCTATCTTACTGTGGCTTCTTAATAACATGTAACATGTCAAAAGCTCTTCTTATTTAATGTTATCTCTGTTATAAATAAATATTATTAGTAGACTTATATGATAATTGACATTATAGTATACAGTACTAGTACTGCATTTCAGAAGTGTTTTATTTTCTTGTATAAGATGTTACTTATTTTATATTCTGCCTCTCTTTTTATTAAAACTTTTGCCTAGTTTTGCTTAGGATTTCAGAAATTTAGTGACTAAATTGGACTCTATATAATCTCCTGATTCCTGTGGAAGAATTACTCATTGTTTCCATCACAAACCCATCTCTCTGATGCCAGTTCCATTCATAAAATTAAAATGCTTGTTAGTCCAACTCAACACAGCTGCCAAATAATAAAAACATTAGAGTAGCATTGTGCATCTGTCAGCCTGTTTTGACTTCTGTATAATCATGCATACTTTGTTTTTAAAGGCAGTTTTATAATGTTAAATTGATTACTTGGCTACTTTTTCCATTTGGATTGCCCAGTTCTTGTTCAGTTCCATGGTATTTTCCTCTGAGACTAATTACTCTTCACACAGTAAAGAGTACAGGAAATACAACCTGTATAGGAAACATGAGGGGTTCTGATAGCATGGAAACTGCTGTCAAGGTGCAGTGTTGGTGTATTTTTATGAAGATCAGTTGAGGTACTATGAGTGGGAAAGGAGAAGTTAAACTTTTAATAGTAACAGAACTCATTATTATTACAAGCAAAACTTCCAAGCAGCTTGAGAAGTAGAACCTTAATGTTATTTTGTGATAGTAAACCAAGGAAAAATAATACAACTTTGCGCAGCAGTTCACGAGGGAGGGTGCGCAGGGAGGGCGCCTCTTCGAAGGAGAGGCATTCCATGGGCCGAGTGGGGCACTCGGTGTACACATAACCCAGCAACTGGGCACAGGCCAAGGGCACTCATCCTACCCGACCCTCGAGGCAGAACAGCGGGCACTCGTCTGAGGGTAAAGGCCGTGGCTCCAGCTGGGGGATCTGCACCATCTACCCCAGTGGTGGACGATGTCCCCACACAGATGGAACTGCTGAAGGGAGAGGCTG
>NW_008824467.1:1264723-1305295 GCF_000699105.1 Pygoscelis adeliae | reverse complement strand
TCTACTCTGCTGTAGTGACACCCCACCTGGAGTACTGCGTCCAGCTCTGGAGCCCTCAGTACAGGAAAGACACGGACCTGTTGGAGCGGGTCCAGAAGAGGGTCACAAAAATGATCAGGTGATGGAACACCTCTGCTATGAAGAAAGGCTGAGAGAGTTGAGGTTTTTCAGCCTAGAGAAGAGAAGGCTTTGGGGAGACCTTCTTGCAGCCTATCAGTACTTAAAGGGAGTTTATAAAAAAGATGGTGGCAAACTTTTTAGCAGAGCCTTTTGCGACAGGACAAGGCGGAATGGCTTTAAACTAAAGGAGGGTAGATTTAGACTAGATATAAGGAAGAAATTTTTTATGCTGAGGGTGATGAAGCACTGGCACAGGTTGCCCAGAGAGATGGTGGATGCCCCATCCCTGGAAACATTCAAGGTCAGGTTGGACAGGGCTCTGAGCAACCTGATTTAGTTGAAGATGTCCCTGCTCATTGCAGGGGGGTTGGACTAGATGACCTTTAGAGGTCCCTTCTAACCCAAACTGTTCTATGTTTCTATGATTCTAATTTCAGCATTTTAAAAACTTCTCTCTTTTTTCCACATGTTGTCAGAAATGCTTTCTGGCACAAGTCATTAAGTTTTTCTGGCAGCCCATCAATGAGCTGCTTGTTATTCTAAGTAGTTGCTCTGTGTTGTCTGCATATCTGCAGCCATGTCTGTACTCTGATGTCAACATTGTGATCCCTCTTGGCCTCACACAAGATGGTGCTTAGGCACCAACTTAGTCTCTGCCCACTGCTCTGTCTTGCTGCACCTTTTAATCCTTTATTTCAAGTGTCTTCGTATGTTTGTTTTTTTTTTTTTGTATCCTGAGCATCAGTCTCACTTTTACACAAATCCAAACCTCTGTCTTACTTGTATACTCTAACCCCCACCAGTTTAAATGTAAACATGTGGTCTTTGTTTATATGAACCCCAAAACTTAACTTGGCATCACACTCTGAAGCTAGGCACTACGCCTTCCCCTCACCCTTGTTGGCTAGAAACCAAACACTGATGCCAGCCCTGATTTCTGTCAAGAAGTGTGCCAAACACCCTTATTCCATTCAGAAGTGGTAGTTTGCTAAGACATACTGTACTGGCTGCCATAGGCCTTCTGAAGTTACATTAGTTAAATTTATAACCTTGCATAAGGTTACCAATTAGATCAGGTGACATGAGAAAGCCAGTATGGGCTTTTAATGTACTTTTTGGTATTTCGCAGTTTTTGGCATTTCTGGGCAAGATGACAATTGTGGTTCGTCACTGACTGCAGCAATGACCTAAGTTTAAACGAAGTGTTAGAGGGAGCTAAGTCAATGGTAACCACGTAACACCACATTACACAGAAGGAGGATGTCTGAGAAATAGCTAGGACAGGGCTTTAATGAAGCTTAGGTTTGCAGGTTTGGTTTCATCTTACACTGAGAGATATTGCTAGACCACGGTAACGAAGCGGTCAGAGGTACAGAGCTACAGCCAAGGTTTTTCATCAGATTACAGTTGTGCTGGGGATGAAGGGAGCTAGTGGACCCCAATACTGTGGAACTTCTTTCTGACTTATTTGCATTATTGCGTTAAACTAACTCAGTTTCTCCTAAACAATAGACTAAGCCTAAACTTAAAATGAACTCTGCAGCCCACCAAGTACCTATGAACACTTCTTTTACTGAATCTTGTGGTTTCCTTACATCCCCAAGATCCTAAACTCAGTCCTACTTTGAGTTCTAGTTCAGTAATCCCTAAATATAAAAAACAAACATAAGAAGGGCATAAATTCTGACATCTAGCCTTGGTTTACTCTTCATGATTTCTTTAACTTTTTTAGATAACTGCACCTCATTTTCTTTTCCCATTTTTAATCCTAACCATAATGAAATTCCAAACCAAGTCCGAAGACTCTGCCATCAGCATTTACCTGCCAAGTCCCAGTATCACTTTAGCAGAAAATTGGCACTAGAGTTTGACAGGCTCTAACTCTTATGGCTTCTAGGTGTCAACTGCATGTGTTATGCATCAAAAGTATTGCATCACTGACTTAATGTACTTTTTTTCTGTTTTGTTTTGTTTTTCAAAATAACAAGTAGAATGGATAAATATTCCTGTTAAAAGAGGTTCTTTAACACAAATGATCAACGTGTGAAACAGTTTCCATTTGTGATATCTTAAGATTTTTTACTCTAAGTTACTAAATATTTTAGGATAATCAAATGTAATTTTAGCTAAAACAAATTTAAAATTTACAATTCCAATATTTCTTTAAATACTTATTAAGAAGCACCCAACATTGGAAAGAAGCTGTTTTAAACTCGGCTGAAGGGAATTAACTTTAAAATTGTTTTTGACACACTGTTTTAACTAAATCTTCATGAACTAGGTTTTGTAAAAATATTAGGGAAATTTTGCATATCAGAGGTTTTGGATGCTCAACGTAGGTTGCTCCAAGAAATCTGACTGATAAAAGTCTTTTATGTTCTTTACATGTTGGGTACACTAGGATACTGGAAACAATTTACAAAACAGCAGACAACATTTTACAATGCTTTTAAAAACTTAGACTATCAGGTGTAAGAATGGTAAGACTTACTTTCTGGTAGAAGGCAGTCTGACATACCATTCTTCTGAATAAAGCATTCCAATGGAAATAGATTGACAATACTGCAAATCTGTACCTCTAAGAGTTTGCCTACAATGAATTTTAAATGCAAAAATTTGTAACAAAACATCAAACTTCAGTGTTTTGTATTTATCTCAATTGCCTATGGCCACTGCTGGAGACAGGAGACATAGCTACATGGATTTTTGATTTAACACAGTGTGGTCATTTCCAGATTCACATTACTGTGTATGAAATAGCTAGAGATCTTATTGCTAAATATTATCCTTCTAGTACATTGCAGGTATTATTTGTGAAGGGTCTGAGCTTATGTTTGGCAACAGTGCAAGACCTAAAGATGTATACTGGCCATGCAGTTTATCTTGAATGTATTTCAGTTGAAAAGTTCAAGTTCTCTGTGTACACTTTCCTACCTACACTGGTGCAGAAAACTGAGGATTTTTATTCCCTATATATAAGGTCATCAGAAACTTGTATCCCTTTTAAAGGCTTATCAAAATAATCAGGAATCTTATATGGCTATTAGGATTCTATGTTCCCTCTTGACTGCCATTATTTCTTGCGCATGCTGTCCTTAACCTAAGAAGGAAGAATGTGAAGACAGTCCATTAAGTTTGTGTAAAATGTTGAAAATAATTTCTGAGCATATTTTTCAATCATTGTACCACTTTTTAAAATTTTAAATTCTCCCATCATGATACTTTTAAACTGTAAAATTCTGCAGTGATTGTTGAGTTTATTTAAGTGTCCTTCATATACCCAGCAAAGGTGTGTGGGGATTTCAGATCAGGTTCTTTAAGGCAGCTGCCTAATTCCTCAGCAACACAGAACTAAATCACATTTGTGGGTCTCAGCCGTGATCCACTGTAAGGACTAAGCATGACAAGTTCCAAACTTTGGATAATTTTCTTTTTAGCACAAGATATACAAGTGAGGCTGGAGGTTTTCTAAAATGGAGACATGCTTTTAATTTTCTCAGAAAACAAAAATTATTAAGGGATTTTGCTTAATGATTCCCACTGAAAAGGCAAAAAGCCACCCTGTCCAGTCTGAAACCCAATAGATTACTATCTCACCACATAGTGACAAACAGTCATATAAAACCAGGTCTTACCCCGCAAAGAGTTTTACAGTATTTGCAGTAGGGAGAAGAACAATATCTGCTACAAGAGTGACTTGCCCCACCAATTTACTCATATGTTTAAGCTGAACACCATTGTTAGGATAGAAAGAGGGAAAACATGGAAAAGATTAAAGGAATATTCTAAGAAAGCAATAAGTGTAATATTGCAGTATTGCATAGTTAGCAGTTCCTTACTGAATGGGATGCAGCTGCAAGAATCATTATTAATCCTCTCTAATTCTTTGCCAATCTTGATGTTACAGAATTGGTGGGAGTAGAACTAATGGAATTTGAGTATGGATATTAATTCTCCTTTTGTAATTTCCTGTTTCATTTGTATTCAGTAGACTACTGTTGCATACAAAAGAGGAAATGAGACTTCAACAAGATATAAAACAAACAAGGATGTTAAAAAAAGAGACTAAGTAGCTCATAAGAATGAAGAACTGCCCAAACCTCAGTCGTTTTTTATCTTTATTAGAAATGTCTCAGATTTACATAATTTCATGACAAAGGGCTTTCTTTCCTTTACGTATGTCCTTGCTGGTTCCCAAAATGCCAGAAAACCATCTACAGAAGTTTTCCTCCTTTTTATTCTACCTACTATTCTCCAATAAGCATAATAACCCTTATATCAGCACATACTCCAACTTTTCCTTCTCCATCAATTTACAGTTCCTTCTAGGACTCAATAGGCTTGTTCTATATTTGCCACAATTTAAAAAGCTACCGTGGAATACCTCAAATAGGAGTGAGTAGTTCTGTGATCTTTCTTGTAAGCTTTTGTCCCTAATGACTACATATCATCTGGTTCATTTGTTGAATTATGTTGAATTCAGCCTTTTTCCTAGGAGTCAGCTCTGGTCTGAGTACTTTTGCCTCATCTAGTTAGTAGCTGGGGTTAGGCAGCCAGGGGAAGAAGAAAAAGCCAAGGGAACATCTGATCAGTGATGGCTTCACATTTCCTTTTCTTCTTACAATATCCAGGATCAGACAAACAAAAGACATTGGACACAATAACGGGGGTCATCAGGAGATACATGGACTCTGTGGAGGCCTTAAACTGCTAGCAAGAAGAGAGATTGCAGATTTTAGGGACAGGCAAACACGCTGTTCCAAGAGCTGGAGATGACAGACCAGTAGGGGCACCAGCAGCTACTCTGGGTTTCTCAGCCCCATTCTATTTCTGGTGCTCCTGCTCCCAGATCCCAGTAGTTGGTGCCCCACCAGCAAATCATCCCCCTGGGTGCTGGCCTTTCTTGACAAACTGACCCAGGGCTCAAAGTAGCTGGGCTAGAACTAACTTTCCTGACACTGTGACACTTAGACTAAAGCTAGGGTTGCAGCTAAACAAGATAAGCTTTTTCATGTAGGCACATTGGCATTGCAGGATATATGTTGCTGTTAAAAAATACATTTCTGGAATAAAAATGGCGGCTGAAATAATAGGGATTGCATGGACATTTGCCCATCGTTATGATATCTAACCTCCTACCAGTCCCTTTTCCCAATTTCTGCTAATTAATGGGTGAATAGGCTCTCAGTAGGTACAGCAGGCTGGCCGGGGGACCCTAGGCTAGGAAGTAAATAGTGTGGGGTGGCAGCAGTGAGGCTGACTCACTGCCAGAGTGAGTGTTAGGGGCCACAACGGTGAACAGCAGTGTGCTTTTAGCCCATGGGCAGGTGATTCAAGGGCAGAGGCAGTGAGTGTTACCTGCCATTCAGATTCCTTTTGGGCTGAGGACGACAGGCAGGAGAATGGTCCCAGACTGGCTTTAATGGCAGAGAGTGGAGTTGAAGAAGACTGTGGTGCAGCTGGTGTCATTGATAATGGTGTCTGTGAATCCTCCCCAGTGGCCCCGTAGGTCTTGCAGGCCTGCAGAATGGTAACACTTGTTACTGGTGTGCAGATAGGAGCCACACCATGGGATGAGAATGCCGGCAACTGTCCCTGTGCAGTAGGGAAGGTCCTGCTGTACATTGTTGATCAAGGGGATCTCTACCACAGTCAGACTCTTTCTGGACTTACCTAGCTCATACTGGTTGCCTGGTGAGATCTGGGGATGATAAGGCTCCATTGCACAGCAGCACAAGCAACACCTTCTCCTCTGGTAAGGGATACTGGAAACTTACATGCTGATCCTTATTGTCAAAGGCCAGCTCTTAAGGAAGAGTTTTGAAGACTTCCTTCCAGTTTATAAAGTTCACTATCCCTAGGTGATCATTCAGTAATGCCTGGTCCCAGTAGTGGGAACTGATCCTGTCATTGCAAGATCTCCTCTCCACCATGAGAACTTTGGTAAGGGCAACCATTCTCATCTTTCTGTTGAATGGAAACATCAGTGGCATCATGTTGTCCACACTTCTGACAGCAGTCTGGTGCAAATTCTGGAGCTCCCAGGCAAGCTGCTCACAATGTGTTTGGTGAGGGGTGGTCCTATTGCCTAGACATGAGCCGGCAATGTGCATTCACAGCCCAGAAGGCCAACCGTTTCCTGGGCTGCATCAAAAGCAGCGTGGCCAGCAGGTCAAGGGAGGTGATTCTGCCCCTCTACTCTGCTCTGGTGAGACACCACCTGGAGTACTGCGTCCAGCTCTGGCGTCCTCAGTACAGAAAAGACATGGACCTGTTGAAACAGGTGCAGATGAGGGTCACGAAAATGATCAGGGGGATGGAAAACCTCTCCTATGAGGAAAGGCTGAGAGAGTTGAGGTTATTTAGCCTGGAGAAGAGAAGGCTCTGGGGACACCTTACCGTGGCCTTTCAATACTTATAGGGGACTTATAAGAAAGATGGGGACAGACTTTTTAGTAGGGCCTGTAGTGATAGGACAAGGGGTAATGGTTTTAAACTAAAAGAGGGTAGATTCAGACTATATATAAGGAAGAATTTTTTTACGATAAGGATGGTGAAACTGGAACAGGTTGCCCAGAGATGTTGTACATGCCTCATCCCTGGAAACATTCAAGGTCAGGTTGGACAGGGCTTTTGAACAACATGACCTAGTTGAAGATGTCCCTGCTCATTGCAGGGGGATTGAACTAGGTGACCTTTGAAGGTCCCTTCCAACCCAAACCGCTCTATGATTCTATGATTCTATGCAAAGTTCTTAGAGCCGTATAGGTGTAGGCAGGACTAAGGTGACTTTGGAAGTTTCAGAACTTCATCTCAATACAAAAAATGAACAATTCTGAATATTTTTGCAAATTTCCAAGGCATTTGTCCTTGCTACTTCCTCTTTTTTTTTTTTTTCCACCTGCATTTAGAACCTATTTCCTTTGATTAGGTGAGCTGTGTAGAAGAGACATGCTGGATGTCCTCAGAGGCAGGTTATTCATGCCTTTTACCCACAAAGTTGGCAACTCACTTCAGCGTGCCTGGTCTCACATATCCAGGTAAGTAGGAACCCTAGCCTGGTTCTAAATGTAGAGCTCCTAGATGCCGTATTTATTTGTAACAATCTTGCTCAATTGTTTTCCCCATTTGTTTTCTAATACACATCTCTAATATACTTTATTCAAATAGCAATTATTGCTTTTACTTCACATGATATGTGAAGTAAAGAAGTGAAGAAGAATCTTCATGGGATATATTTTAGGATTCTTTGAAGTCTTGCTTCTGTCATAGCAAGCTTTCAGATCAGGGTTTTCAACCAGAAAATTGATGTCAAATGAACTGAAGGATTTTGGGAATGTCAGCTTAGGGTTGTGGAAATGGAATACCAGCATTAAAAAGGTGAAATACATTGTGTCCTGTAAAGCATAATTTCTTTCTTTCTGAGAAAGCAAGTAACAAAGGATGGTTAAACCTGAAGACTAAATCAAATAAAAAATGCATTAAAACACTGAAAGAAAAGAAGAGTTGACACATCTCTCTCTGACAGTTCTATCATATTTCAGCTTTAGTGAGAGGTTTTACGTATGTTTTAGCTTGTGAAACAAACCCAGGACCATGGCTCAACAAGGTATCCCTTTAATTAGATATTATCTGCGTGGGCATAATATACTACAATGGCTTTGACAAGTGGACCTTTCTCAGATTCACATAGATAATAGACATATTGATAGGTAGTAGAGATAAGTAAGAATTAAAGAAGTTTTTACTATAAGTAAATCTAAAGAGTTATTTGAAGAGTCAGTTGCTTGAGCACATTTCTTCTCATGTTTTGAAGTTATTTGATAGAAGACATTATTTTATATCATGGACCCTAGATCCTGAACTGGTATCAGCTCCTATGCTTTAGTTTGAGTTATATCACTTTTCATTTTATGGAAGAATTGGTTCTTGATATGTATTTGACTAACAACTGAAAGAAGATTTTTATGTTTATTTCATACTGATTTAAAAAATCCATAATAACTCTACTCTGTATTACAACTGTGTGCACAGTTTCAAGGACTGTATCAACACTATTCCACCAAAGCAGGTGTTATCAAAGTATCAAATGCGAAGAAGATCTTTTTGACCAAGATGTGAAATACTTAGTATAAAATAAAAAAGAACAAAGTTTAATTTGCTCTTAAGGTTCAGCTGAACCTTAAACCACCTAATTATATTTGGAATCCCAAAGGCCTCAAAAAACATTTTCTATTAAGATTTCTCACATTGTTTTGCAGACTCGTGAGATCTGAGCATTTAATTGTTTTGCCTGCCCTGAATTTTGAGTTTTCTCTTTCATTGATCCCTAAAATGCATCTGTTTGTTTCACTAGATAATTCCACAGAAAGCAGATAAGTGTGCCTAGGCCAATAGGATCAGTCAGAAAAATCAAAATGAATGCTACTATGCTAGAAAATGAAGGGATGTAAAAAAAAAATCCAACAAAAAACTTTTCCAGCCTGAGACCACCTTCAAACTAAGAGCACTTACATACGTTTTAAAGGCCCTCATCTGAAAAAAAAGAAAAAGCAAACCAGATTTAATAGCCCATGAGTGTCAGCAGAACAAATAGACTAATTGGACTATGCAGTGAAGCTTTGGAAAGCTGAATGCAGAGTTACAGAAAAAAATTTCATTCTTAAGAGTAAGGAGTTTAAATTTGAGTGGGTTTAGTAATGGCCAAATCTTCAAAAGTTTACATATTGAATATTTTCTGTAAACCTTTATGCAACGTGTTTTGGAAATTGTGGAACAACTTTTCTCTTTCCTTTATCTACTTAGGAATATCAATCCATGCAATAACCACTAAACCTTGCCCTCTTCCTCCCATTGCCCTCAGGAGCAGCTCAGCAGGATCGTGCATTTTCATAAATGTTCTTCTCTCTTTCCTTTCTGCAAAGGAAAATGGGGAATAAAGAAACTCTACAATTATTTTGTACCAACTGTAGCAATGCTGAAAGTCTTTGTAATCTAAAGCGCTTTCTTCCATATGTGAAAATGGTTAATAGCAACTCCCTGTAGCTAACAGCAGTCTAAGCATTGGAGCAGAATATTAAACAGTGGTATCTCTTTGTGGAATATGAAGCTCTTTCTTCAGTTCACAAAGCTGGCACTACTGTACCTGTCACCGTCTGTCTCCCACACACAACGTCTGAAACTGTAAGCATATGCAGAGGTGTCAAAATGGACTTGCAGTTACAAATGGTGATTTATTTTTCTCTTAATGAAGACAAGAACAAAAAATCTCTTACAAAACTCCAAGCTGGGGAACACAAAAAGCAAACCCTGAGTTACCCTGCCTTGTACATAAGCTGTGTTTTTCCATGATTGCACTCCAGCCGCTGCTGGGAACCACCATGCGGTGCCGGCATCCATGCTCCTTCAAAGGAGTCAGTGGCAGGGCAGGGAAATATGTTGACTTCTTCTGCATCCTGGCATTTTCTAAGTTGTTCTAAGAAAACAAGTCTTCACCACTGTCTGGACAGGTGATAAACCAACTAACATAAAGACAACACATTGATTATTTTTTCTCTTTTTTCTTATTGGTTACCTCTTCACTACTCTCTGTTGAAAGGAAGGTGGAGTGGTAAAAGCACCGAGTAAGTCAGTCAGTTTTAAAGATCTCTTGCCACCATGCTATGCAGTGTAGAAGTATCAGGCTTGGTAAATTTCTGTATCACCTTCAACTACTTGTCAGCCAGGTCTCCCATTAGATCACCCCCTGAGTAACTGAGAGGCAAAAATGGCATCCAGCTGGCTCCAGAAAAATGGTGAAAATAGCTTGATTCCCTATCTTATATCAAAACGAAGCCTGCCTAAGCCAGGCTTCAGAATCTGTCCTGTTATGGAAGGGAACCGTCAGCTGTGGCTTCTGAAATGCCTTTGAAGTGTTTTGTGAGTAGATTTAATCTAATGCCAGACAGTATTTACAAAGACAAAGTGTGATATTACTACTTTTGTTGCTGCTTGTGAAGGTTTGACCTGTTTCACAGTGGCCACAATCAATGACTCTAATGCTCCTTTGGAGTTCCCTTTGGTTTTGCTTCATGCATGAATCTGATTGCCAAACTTACAAGTCTCACTAAGAAAGACTTCTTGCTATGAAAGCTAAGCTAAAAGACATCAGAACATCATCTGCATTTATCAGAACAGAAGAAACGATTATTGATAGTTTCCTTTCTTCTGTGAACTCAGCAAAAAAAATGAAGGTTATATAAAAAAACTGCAGCATTACCATTTTCTAGGAAGTAGAAAGAAGCATTGTATATAACCTGACTTAACAGAAAACAAAGTCAGTAAATAATTTCTTTGTTGTTATTGAGTTTAAAGATGGAGTTAATTGCTTTACTAAGACAGTCAAACAAATCATAATGAGCAATATATTCATCTAATTGTATCTCATGTGTTGCTCATGAAATATTTGGAAAGAGATCTTGAAATTCAACAGTGCTGTTTTTTCTAAATAATTGACATGATAAATTTACCATAACTTCTGTAGTATGGGCACCTCAGAATTCTCTGCATTTTGTTACAATGCAGAGTGAGACTTCATTAAGCTGCTGAATGTTCTTTAATGGTCTGGAATATTTTGATTTTTTTCCCTTGGTGAAATTCTTGACAAGTTTTTTTCATTATTTGGTTGCTTTCTTCCACCCAGCAGTAGAGATAAGTTTTTTTCAGAAAAAAATGACATGGCTCCAAGGAATAATACTACAAAGGAATCTCAAAGATTGGGAAGGCATTTAAGAAGTAAGAAAAACTTTTATCATTAAAAAAAATTATATTAAATGGATAGCCTATTGTCATTAGGAGGCTGGAGATTATCAGTAGGGACAAGTAGGCTTGGAGATTGTCAGTAGGGACATCTATGTCAAGTGAAAGATATCAGAAGAGAAGGATGCCTCAACATGGCTAATGAAGAGGTCCAGGGGATGTGTTATGGCACTGGGTACTGTGATTATCCACAAAATTTCATTGTTAGTTGACTCCCTGGCTGTGTTTTGAACGACTCAGTGTCCTTCAAAGATAAATCTCTTCCGGGGTGGCAAGTGCTAAAGCAGTGTCAACACTAGCTTTAACACCACTTGCCACTTGGCTTTAGCTCCACTGATCAGTGCTTGTCCCTCTTTTATTTAGCAGTATAGACATAACGAGACACATAGAGTTGCCCAAAGGTAAGCAGTCAGTGATCTTGATTTTCATCTAACCTTGGTGTTAGCCCCACTGTACAAGATTGCTCCTGAAACTTTTTTATAACACTTTTGGATGTATGGGTGAGAAGTGCTGTGTAAGTGCTAAGTGTTGATTAATTATTATTATTACAAACATTGCAAGGTTGGCTTGCTGGGGGTGTTCAGTGTGAGGGCCCTAATCACAAGTAATGAGAGATCAGTGGGAAATGACATTGGTTCCTGTGGAGTGCCGTACTGCTGTACAGAAAATGCTTTATTTTTCCCCTCCTAAAAAACTAATGCTTTGTGTTACTGTTTAACATCCTGTAATTGCAGTAGTTGCAAAGCAGGAAAAATAAGTTGTTCTTTTTGGATTGGTTTGTAAGTGTGCATTTAGAAAGTGCCTAATGTGAAATTGTAAGGACAGAGGAAGGTGGAAGGAAACTCAAGGGTGGCATATTCCCTTAGCGAGCCTGAGCTTCCTATGTGTAAATTAACATCATTAACACTAACAGGAGTTACACATGCATATATGGTGAGGAGTCTAGCATCTCAACTACAGAATACTACAGTGCAAATGCAGTTAATGACTCTGCAGTGTGACATGCCAGTACCTTCCCATGTATTGAACTGGAATTGAATTCCAAATGGCAAGCAATAAGAAAGTTTAAGATATGTCTTTGTATTTTACAAAGTTGCAATTCTGAGACTGTGCGGAGAAAGATGCAAAACAGAGAAGGAAGAGAGGCTTACAATTGAAGCAGTTACATACACATACGAATTGTTACAGAATCTTTCAATAAAACAAAATTGCACTAAATGTATTTATTATTACTGTTTTCCCTACTTTCCCTCTGCCTGCAGTCAGTTTTTGTATACATCAGTCCGATGGGGAGCTGTTTTGCTTCAGATAATATGTAGACTGTGACTGCCAGAGCAACAGCTGAGGTGAGACCTTGCAGAAATTAGGATAATTAGCACTGCTGGTCTGTGTCAACACATCCTAAAACATGATAATCTGTTGATGCAGCGCTCTCAGTACTAAATTTTGTTTGAGAGTATGAACATATTACAGAAAGAAGTATATTTTAAAAGGTCCAATTTGAGTTTGAGAAGGCTAAGGGAAGAAATATACGTAAGCTCTCAGACAAAAGCACTACCAAGAAAACTGTTACAGCTCATTACATATGCCAAAAATACAATCAAATAAAGTAGAAGAGCACATGCTGATGTTAAAGAAAAGATTGTTTCCTTAGAGCAAAGTAGGCACAGGGTTTTTTTGTGCCAACTGAAAAAAAATCTCTGTACTTGTCTTTTGTTACTATACTCACTCCCCTGTAATTTTACATACTAAATTTAATGTTGTTAGACCTTGCGTACTTGGCATAGAGAAGTCTAATCATGAATTAATGGGCACACACATTTTGCAGGGGAGTATGTATTGAAATTCACAAATGTGCATTCTCATTACCTCCAGTATTGTATGTTTGTAGGAAACTGTGTCTAACACCCCTGCCAAAAACAGCCTGCGTATTCTATTTCATATTCAATACTGCTTAAGAGTGGCACCAGTGAAGCACTAGTTCTCAGAAGTTGCACACACAATGTTTCTGTCTTTAGAAGTGGATGTTAGTATAACTGGGATCTTTTACATGTAGAGAAAAACTGTAGAGCCAGAACAACAAACTCAGGCTGATTTGTCACCCTGAGAGCTGCTGTCAATTCATGAGAAGCACGGTGTGCCTACTGCATTCACGGAGAGCAGTGGTGTCACTAGGACTAAGCCTGTCCCCCTCTGACCTTGTCACACAGGTAGTCCATCACTTTCTACAGTGGAGCAGGGAACCTGCTTAACATTCCAAGCAGAAGGGAAATATCGGCCCAAGAGCTGCTCTTTTTTTTTTTTGTCTTTTTTTTTCCTTGAAAGACAGTTTATGGATAGCAGATGAGGGCTAAACAACAGGCTTATAGTACAGCTATAAGATACTGACTTACTTTTCCCAGGTAATAGTGATCCCGACGTATCCCAAAAGGGAAGCCCAGCAGTTTGTGTGACATCTGGGACACCTCAGAAGCAAAGCTGACAGTCCTTGCTGCATAAATAGGCAAACTGAAATGCCTATTAGTGTTTGTTAATAGCTTGTTTTGAGTAGGAGAGGAAGATATTGGAAATTATCCATTGGTCCTTTTGACTTCAGTAGCAATGCCCCTGCACTATGAATGAAACGTGACAGGAGATTCCATACGGGCGTCTGTAGGGACACATTCCAGATAATTCATTCTTACTGTCTCTCCCTTTACTGTGTTTCCTTTTGTTTCAAGTTTGTTTTGTGGGAGGCTGGAGTGGGAGGAGTAGGGTTTGGTTAAGGACACAAGAAGAAACCACATTTTTAGACCAACACAAATCTTTATTAAAAGAAATTGTTACAGAGTTGCTGCAACTAGACTTCTCATTCCAGTCATATGGACTAACTTTTTGTCTTATCCCAGACTTTTCCGCCCTGTGAATTGTGTCCATCTCCCAAGACTCACACACATCATTACACCTGTATACTGAAACTAGCAACTCATATGTTTAATTTTAGCTCCTGTTTTTCCTTAATAAGAAAATAAAATAAAACTTTTCACAAATGTGACATCCAATTTTCATCTGATATTTGTGGTTCTTTCCTCCAGTCTTTTTTTTGTCACTGGACCATTTCTACTGTGTTGTGCTGGAAGTTTCAATCTTCCTTACATCATGGTTCATTCATCTTAATTACAGTCCATAGAGTGTTTTTTTCTGGCTAGATTTTTGTCATCAGTTTATCATCCCTACAGGCTGCTATGAGCATGTGCTTTGATTACAGAACTGCTTGCTCTTTGCCATGTGGCTTCTCTACATACGGTTTCTTGATATTATTTCACTTCAGAAATAAACATTTACTTGATGTGCACCCCATTCTCTTGTGTTATAAAGGGGGCTTCTTGTACAATAGGTTATTAACTCAGTGCTTCACTGTACTCGTTTCTGTTGCATTTTCCCCTTGTTAAACTTGTGGAGCCATCCTGATATTGCTTAAATAGAGTTTTCTGTTATAAGTAATTGATGCTTGAAGTGGCATGCTGATGCATAGTGCCGAAAGACACTTTTAGTGGTGGCTTCTTAGAATTGGCATAAGGAATAAAAGAATTAATATTTATGATACTAAAAAAACAATTCTGAACAGTGCATTCAGAAATTTAATTCGGCCCAGTACGTTTACTAGGGAATGGCCTGGGGCTAAAGAGTTATGATCTGAAAATTTAATTTGGAGACATTGCTAAGGGAATGTTTAATCTCTGTCTAACTGCAAAGCTTTCTCACATAAAAATTGCTTTGATTTTATTAGGCAGATCATGACAATAGCTGAGGTCAGCAGAGGTAGAAACTGGATGTCTACGGCAAGAGAGTGTGATCTAATTCCTTCCCCAAGGAACAGTGGAAATACAGTCTGCAGGCCAATCATCTTGATTGGTGTGGGCATTCTTCCGAGCACAAGAGGAATTTTGAAATACTAGGGGCTAGAGGCAAGGAGGCAGATGATTAGAAGATAAATGGTCTTTGCATGAGGTCAGGCAATTTTTCTGTAGGGGCCTTGTGATCAAATGTTCCTCTGGACACGTTGAATTAATTTCATCCTGAAATAGTACTGAACCCAGGTAAGTAGATGAAATGTGTTATGCAAACTCTTCCCTTTACTTTGCTCCTATTCTCTCTCTTTTTTTAAGACATTTTGTCTATGGATGAAATAGCATAATATAGATGCAATATGCCCGCTAAGTGCAGAGTTCTCTCCCTTATATAGAAGTCAAGTTAAGGCAAAAAGTCTGTCCATGGCTCAAAACCAGACTAATTGCTTTCATTAGAAGGCAGGAGTACCAAAACAAAAGGGCTACCCAAAGCAAAGCTCTTGCAGACAGATAGCTTAGGAAAGAGGCACTATAGAACTCAAAGGGGAACTATGAGCCGAGGAGGTGTAGGTAATAAAGTTGTTAGCTAAAAGCTGAACACCACTGCATCTTCTTCTGGCTACATTTGAAATGAAAAAATGGTGTGACCTGATCATTCCTTTAAAAGGCCTCTGTCTTTTTGGGAAGTGTGTAGACAGCAGATCTGACATGCATGGAGGCATCCAAGCTCCTGAGGGGGACGGAAGGCCAGGCCGATAGCAGTTAGTGAGCACTCTCCATTGCTTATCTGTGGGACACTCCTAGCATGTGGTCTTTTCACCTTTCTGAAACGCTAACTGTCCCAGCAAGCTGTACAGAGAACTGACTCTGGGTACTGGACTCCACTTATGGGAGGCCTTTTGAGCTGTATTAGAGGTGCACAGCAGCACTTGCCCTGTTAGTATCTGAGTGTACATCCGTGAGGACAAGAAACAGCTGTTCTCCACTCACTCTTAGTCAGACACAGACTTGGGCTGATAAGGGAAGTTTGGCCAGCCTGGACACAGAAGTAATGAGAAGAGCTGAGATCTGCCCAGGATTAAACTTATGAGTATGGAAGAGAAATGGCTGGTCTGAACCCACAGCCCAAGCAGAAAGGTCGAAGAGCAGCCCATGGGTACGTGTGATAGGAGCTTTTAACTGCTGCCAGCCCAATGCTGGATGGAAATGCCCAGCCCGGTTTGGAAGCTCGGCAGCTCAGCTGGCTTGCTGAGAGACAGAGCATGTGTCACAGTCACAGTATGTTAGCATAGATTTGGTCATTAATGCAGCTTCTGCACAAGAGCTGTCATCAAACTGGCCAGCCTGAGTGCAGGTGGAGTAGAAGTTTCTCTGCCTACACTTGACTGTTACTAGACCTGTTCCTAAACAGCTACATATAACAAGCAGAAGACAAAAGAGTCTGAAAGGAGGGCAGGGAAACAATGAAAACAACAGTAAATATAAATAGCTTGTAAAACAGCAGAAATAATCATAGCTCTCCAGTTCTTTAGTTTCCATTGTCTTTTGCTAGAGATTACTTTTAACATTTTTCTAAAATGATTTGCATACAAACTCTAAATGGCTGGACTATTCCCATCTGGTAACTTCCATGAGAAATACAGCTTGGTTCATTATGAAGTTATTTGGTGAAAGAGTTTTTTCTTGGAAATTAAGTATTTTCCTTTAGAACCAAGAAGAGTCTTTGACAATGGCAATATGAAAATAATTATTCTTACACCTTTTGAAAGAAGAAAGTGAGGGAGAAATATTTCTTGAGCCTTGGATATGCATGTGGTCCTCAGACAGGGTCTAACTCACAACTTAAAGTGCTATCAGACTCAGAATTGGTACTACTGGTAAAAAGAAGTTTTTTGCAATTAATTGTGTGCTGTCACAAAGCAGTTGGAGACCAGCCGGGTTTGATCACCAATCATTTGGCAAAAGTTCTTTTATTATTCACTTTCTTTCTACTGCCCCTCTGTAGCTGAATGTGTTGACATACAGTCAGCATAGCTGTACAGTTTTACTACATCACTTTGTAGTCTTAGGCTTGATTTCCATATGTCACAGCACAATCCAGCAATTACTCATTGTTATTTATATCTTAAGATTTTGCACTATTTGCTAACACCCACATATTGGAAATAGACACACCTCTGAGTACAGTTTAGACCATGCTGTTAACAGCAACCCACATTTTCACTCGGGAGTTTAAGAATCTGGGGATTTCAGAAGTCATTTTCTAGATTCCCTAGTTCTTTATAACGGTCTTTATTTTTCCCATCGTCAGACCTACATCTCTGTCATCAGGCCTTCCTCTTTAAAGAAATTCTTAAAAATGATACAGCTGCAGAGACCATTAGAGTAGAACTCATTTAAAACTAAGTGGATATCTTCCAAGGTGGTTTGATGTTTCTACCATACACACCATGATAGGTATCTTAACTGTGTGAGTTGGATTTATGGAGCAGCAGTAGCAGCCTGTGTTAAATACTACTCTCTGCTTCCAGTGAAATGGCAAAAGAGTCCATATGCTCACAAAAACAGTAGATTTATCCTCACTTGTTGCTCCTCTGGTGCCAGCTATTACTTCTCTCTGTTTTGCTTCTTGCCAGCAGATAGGAAATCCCTGGATGGACAGTGGAAGCCCTTTCTGAAGTTTTTCCTCCTTCCTTTATCTCCAGCTGAGAGGAAGTGTTGCTATCAGGTAGCCTCTCTACTCATCAACTGTAGAACAGGAAATAACCATATGGACATTCATACGATAGGCACGTTAAACAGCAGGGAAGATTTCTGAGACAGTAGATTAGAGTATGAGTACCAAATAAGGATATTATAATTTTGTTTTACAAGGAATGTTTTTCTTACTGCTTCTGTCTCATTTCTATCTTGAGGTTGTCTGTACAGAAAGCCTTTACAATAATTATTTCAGATTCTGAGGCTACACATAATAAAACTGTGACTTGATAGCCATCATTGCTGTCAGATGCCTGTTGGCCATCACACAAAGCTAAACCTGTGACAGATAGACCAAGGGAATGCTGAACTCTTGCTGTACAGTGTATTGCCACGGAAGACTTATAGCTTCACTTTTGGAGAAGACATTTTTTTATGTGCTGATGTTGTTAGATTCAAAGTAATGGTGATTCAGGACAGTTGTTTTAGCTTTTAGCTTTAGTTGTTTTAGCTCTTTAGTAAAGAGCTTCCTGAGCTCTTTAGGATTGGTGTTGCGGAGAAAGCTGTTTTTCCAGTGTTTCTCTACAAATTACCCCTCTTTACTTTGAGGCATTTTCCTTAGTTTTAGAGCTCTGTTTTCCATTTAATGATTTGAACAGGTTAAAACAGTCCTCGCAGCCCAGGGAAGTGGCTGAGTCACCATCCCTGGAGGTATTTAAAAGAGATGTGGCACTTAGGGTCATGGTTTATTTGTGGGCTTGGCAGTGTTAGGTTTACAGTTAGACTTAGATGATCTTAAGGGTCTTTTCCAACCTGGATGATTCTGTGATTCTATGACTCTATGTTTTTATTTGTCTATCACCATTTTCTTTTTAAATTGGGCAGGCTGCATCACTAAGACTAATCTGAAAAACTCAATACATATATGTCTTCCTTTCCTTATAATCAATTACAAAGCAAGTTAAGAACTGTTACACTCTAGTTGTGTTATACTCAGTTGCTAAGGGATTCACTGCAAGCACTAAAAATCCCATGGTATTCTGTTTGTTAAAACTGAGAAAAGCCATGTCACTGGCATCTGAAACTCTCGTTGTTAACTCAACCATGCAGTTCAGTTTTGTTGAAGGTTTTTTTAAAAATACTGGTCTGTGCCATCCACTGAAAAGCAATGAGAAAACTCTGATTCAACATGGGACTTGAACATCTACTTGACAGTAAGCATTCAGTAATTCCACTGACTACAATGAGAGTGTTCTTGTGTTTAAAGTTAAACACCTTTTAAGTGCTTTTCCAGGTGGGACACATTTTAAACTGATCTGACTCAAATACTATCAACATAGCAATAGCTCTAGAGATCCTTATAAATTAGACTTACTGAAACAAAAGACTTAAGTCTACAATTGCCTAGGCTACTTAATTGCCCATACTATGTTTCTGGTCTTCTTTCCTTCAGTGCAATAAACTCAGTATGCCACTTAGCATAGGACTTCCCCAGATTTCTCATGACATCTTTATAGTGTTTTTGCTTTGTTATATCCACTTTCTGACTTTACAAAATTCAGGGGCTGCCTACTTGTCTTTCTACAAAAAGCTCCAAGGAATTTAATTAACTTATTTAAATGTGCTTGTAATCTAGACTCAGAAAGGTCTCGTCATTGTTGCCAAAACCAGGTAATCAATTAGGCTTTACCCTCCAAGTTGTCGTGCTGTTGCAGGGCATCCTACAGTTGCAGAAACCAGCAGCTTTCACAGGGACTTCAGTCAGAATAATTAATCCATGCCATATGCTACTTTAGCTCAGAAGTGCAATTTTTGGCATGGGGTACTTTGTTTTCTTTCTTTAATGTCAGCTTCCCCTGCCCTTCACATACCCAAATCCCAGGATGTCTGAAGGCATCCCTACCTGTGTGACATTTACAGAGGAAAACTTGGAAGAACTATGATGTGTGACTGATTCAAGGAAGATTGTAATATTTTAAACATGTATGTGCTTATTCCAGGTGTGTGATAGTTATGTACACTTCTTAAGCTGAATAAAACTTTCAGTTGAATAAAATTCTCAGTCTTTAATTTATTTTTTTAATTTAGAAAGTTATTCAGACTATAACCATATAGTTATGTAACAGCCCTACAACAATGACTGTAAAACATTACTTATGAATATTTACTAATTTTTAGTAACTAAATAAACAATTGTTTAGTTTCAGATCATTGCTTATTAGAGCAACTCTCTTAATTTGCATGTAGCGACCATAGAATAATCTCACAAAAGTCTAGACCTAGTTACAAAAATGTGCTGTCCTGCTCAGCTACCTGCATAATTCATTCATTGCCATTTGCTTCCTCCAGAGTATGTTGGGGCTGGCTGGAAACTGGAGAGATGAGCTCCAGAAGCATCCGTTTCTTTTCACTGTCTCCGTTTACTTAAAATGGGTTGGTTTCTAGTCTCCTCTCACCTGGGTGTGTTTTGTCACAAAACCCTGCTCACCGGAGGCCTCT
Source organism: Pygoscelis adeliae (assembly GCF_000699105.1). Classification (NCBI taxonomy): domain Eukaryota; kingdom Metazoa; phylum Chordata; class Aves; order Sphenisciformes; family Spheniscidae; genus Pygoscelis; species Pygoscelis adeliae. The sequence goes on along the minus strand of NW_008824467.1, from coordinate 1,285,352 downwards.
GTGAAATTACACTGGTGGGAAATGTGTGCAAGTGGAGATGCAGGCTGAGATTTCACAAGCCGTATGAGTCAGTCTAAGAAATGGTCCATCTGTCTGTCCGCACCCCAACTCCAAAGCTGAGATCTTGCTCCTGGGTGCTGTCTTCTGCTCGGTGGTGTGCTGTCTGCTGCTTGGAAGGCTGGAAATGTTACAAGCCCGATGGATGCCCTGATGAAATTTGACAACTACATCACAGCCAACGAGATCAGGTGTCAGCCCTGATCATAGAAGGTGATTATTGGTGTGTCGTGGCTTAACCCCGGTCAGCAACTGAGCACCACACAGCCGCTCGCTCACTCCCCCTGCCCCCTGGTGGGATGGGGGAGAGAATCAGAAGAGCAAAAGCAAGAAAACTTGTGGGTTGAGATAAGAACAGTTAAATACTTGAAATAATATAATAATAATGATAATGAATAATAATAATAATAATAATAATAATAATAATAATAATAATAATAATAATAATAATAATTTGCAATGGAAAGTTGAAATTTGACAACCACATCATAGCCAATGAGATCAGGTGTCAGCCCTGATCACAGAATGTGATTATTGGTGTCAGGTTCATAAATGTTTTATGTACCTTCACCATATTAACCTGAAATTTTGCCAGCTATTTTTCTTAAGCCTTCCTCACTGAAAAGGGAATCAGAGAGTAAATCATCTACAGAGGCAAAGAAAGGAAATTTGTTTTCTTTGAGTGCCAAGAAATTCCAAAAGGTTACAATTATGTGCAATTATGAAAATTAAGCTGTACATAGTATGTGTAAAGGTAATGAAGTAAGGGATGTACATTGCCATACAAAGGAATACCCACAAGAACCAATTAGCTGACAAGCTGCCTTTCCACAAAGGGTGTCTGATACACATTTTCCTCTTTTCCCCTTTTCTCCCACATCACCTTGGCCTAGAGTGTATTTTCTGAAGGAAGCATGTACAGAGTGGACAGTTTTATTTTGCATTAAATAATGACTTTAAAGTAATTTGCACACTGTAGAGCTGATTAACATATTTAAAAAAAAACAATCTACCAACGAACAGAAGTTAATCATGAAATAGTGATACAAACCATACTTTGGAAATTAAGAGAGCAGCTCCATCAGGAAATTAGTCATAGTCTGAGTCTGAAATGGAAGGAAAAAATTAAACATCAAAAGGGTTCTAAAATTCAGGTGCTTTTTGGCATAACATAAAACCCCTCCCGCAAACTCACAGCAAGCAAAGTACTATAATTTCTGCCAACCTCAGCTCTTTATTTTCTCCTTGCTTGCAAGGCATCTACTCATACTGAGTGTAATAACACCATTGAATGCGTGAATCATACTTTCTAAATGTTTTGTAATAGCTTGAAGCCACCATCAGCTGAAGAGCAATGTATAATAATTTGGGGTAACATTAGGGAGCAATCCTTCTTTGTGTACAGCTGGTAGAGACAGGTTATGGACAGGTCTGACTTCTTTTATTTAGAGCAGCATACATCCTGCAGACAGATTTTTGAACACATTAATCACTATTTATGACAAAATGGTTTTTGGCTACATTAAATAATGCTAGAAATTATCATTTTCCCAACAGCCGTCTTTGAATTCACTGCTTGTTTACAAAAAACAGATGGTGGTTTTACAAAACCATCTATGAAATCAAATTTTTGTTTACAGAAATTGTTTGGTTGCCCTGGACACTCAGTATTCTGCACTCCCAAGAAAGATACAGGTTCAATTCTGTGCTGGTTTTGGCTGGGATAGAGTTAATTTTCTTCTCAGTAGCTGGTATGGGGCTATGTTTTGGATTTGTGCTGAAAACAGTGTTAATAACACAGGGATGTTTTTATTACTGCTGAGCAGTGCTTACACACAGTCAAGGCCTTTTCTGCTTCTCACTCCACCCCACCAGTGAGTAGGCTGGGGGGGCACAAGAAGTTGGGAGGGGACACAGCCGGGACAGCTGACCCCAACTGACCAAAGGGATATTCCATACCATATGACGTCACGCTCAGCATATAAAGCTGGGGGAAGAAGGAGGAAGGGGGGATCTTTGGAGTGATGGCATTTGTCTTCCCGAGTAACCATTAGGTGTGATGGAGCCCTGCTTTCCTGGAGATGGCTTCATTTGCATGTGTGGCTTTCGCTTTACCTATTAAAATGTCTTTGTCTCAACCCGTGACTTTTCTCACTTTTACTCTTCTGATTCTCCCCCGCATCCCACTGGAGGGGAGTGACTGAGTGGCTGTGTGGGGCTTAATTGCCAGCCGAGGTTAAACCACGACAACTTCTTATACCCAGCCCTCGTTGCCCATGAAATATGGGCCTATGCACAAAATAATCACTGATTTTTTACATTCTGAACACCATAGTCCTTGCTAGGTGATCAATATTAATTCCTTCTAAATAAAATCCTCTGTCTTTTGTTGTCTCCTGAAAAAAAAAATTTGTGAGAAACTTCCCTCTGTATGGTCCTGATCTTTGAAACATCCTACTCAGAATGTGAGATGGGTTGTTAACAGGAGTTTCTTTCACAGTTAGAAGTGAGGACACAAGCGTGAGGAAGTTGTTTATCTTACAGTTCCAATCTGGTGTTAATAATGGTGCACAAGTAAGCCTAAGACATTATCAAAATGAGTGCAGCTAGCCTTATGAAAAACTGAAAATGTCGTTGCTCAAGCATACCTGATTTGAAAAGCTCCTGGTAAATATCCAAGTGTGGCATTAACAGGAGATCTTCTGATCCTTAAGTGAGAGATCTGGCCGTTTTCAGTTGAGAGGTACAACCAAAAAGGCACAAATAAAGTACATTTTGATCCTATTTTTCCTGATGTTGGCACGTGAAGCATCTGTGAAATGGTTATGCTTTCTCTTTTTTCCATTTTACTTCAGCTTTCTGTTGGTCAAAGTGTGACCAAAAAAGAACATTTTGCTTTTGAGTTCTTTTGCCACAGACTTCGCCAACGATAGTCCCTCTGCCCTTGCTAATCTTTGTATGATGTCTGGCCTATTGAGACAATGCAGCAAGAGCAGTTGTGCTGGACATGTCTCATGTCAAAGCTCTTAAATTCAAAGCATTTTGTGATAGTGACCACCAATGAGTAAGAATTTCTTGTGAAAATTGTTCTGATAAAGTCTTTTTTCCAATGACAGGGAAAAAAAGATGCACAGGGTATGGATTTCATCTCAGAAGGCTCAGAGAGTTTATTTTGGTCCCATAACTGGATTAGGAAGAAAAGACTGAAAAGATCCTTCATGGAAAAATGTGCTGAGAGATATGTGGTTAATGTGCTTAAATCCGTAATGCAATGTGAGTTTTGGCTTCTGTTTTTTTCTGTACTATCACAATTTTGCAGGGTTGGATAATAAGTCAAATAACCTCTGTTTTTAAATCTTAGCATTAGCCACCATCTTTTATGGGAATATCGTCATGAATGACAAATAAGGAAGACCCATTTTACTTTGAAAGGACCCTATAAATGTTCATTTATAGTTTTTAGTCCAAATTAAAGCTAAACAAAGACTGATTTCTAAGGTAAAGAAATGGAAAAGGAAATTGTAGAAAGTGGTAAAAATATTCAAAGTACCTATAAGAATTTAAAACATAAAGTAGACCAAGATTTTACCTCACATTTTTTATCTAAAACAGAAAGAAAATAGTATTCAAAGGTATTTTATATGCCTTTTGGAGAGCAGAAGATACATATTGTCAAATCCTTTTCTCCTTGTGAACTCCTTTGAAAAATTATGTACTTCACATATTTCATAACTCATTTTATATTGATCATAAACATTCCTGCATACCTAGGAAACAAGACATGTATTTTTCATTTTAGTATATGAAGAGGTTTTATTTCCATTTGAGGGAAGCCAGCAAGGAACAGTTATCTGGTTTCCATGACAGAGGACATACCCTTTATTCTTCAGCAGCCTGACTCTGAACCTAAATCCTTTCTATATAAAGGCGCCATTTTCAAGAAATAGATGGACATTTGCTATTGGTTATACAACTATTTCAATAGCAGTACAAAATGCCTCCAATTTAAGGAACTAAAGTGAAGATACGATTTCTGAAATCGACTTTAAAAAAGACATAACAGGAGTTATACCATAGTCACAGATGTTAGTGGCAAATATTTAATTAGGGAAAAACCTTGTTCTGTTCTCTGCCTTATATTAAATGACCTTACACTAACAAGGGTACCAGACTAATTCTGAATAAACGCTAATAGAGAAAATCTCCAAAGAAGTAAGAAAAATATTAGCAGATTAAGATGATTTTTTTCTCTTAAATAGTGCTTCCATTACTTTGCAAAAGCAGCGTCCTAGATGAGCAAGCTGGGGCAAATTGACTGTGCCCAGAGAAGCCACTGAAGTTGGCCCCCTGCAAAGCTGGAAATGGTACGTAGGCCTGTGGCATCCCCAGACAACACCTCCATTACTAAGGAGCCCTGTTTGCTTAATCAGCTACTAGTTAAACATTATCTAGTATATCATACTCCCTTTGATATTTTCTTGAGAATCCAATAAAATATGTAGAAGTAATTTAAACCAATGGTTGTATCACAGTGCTTTACAAATGTGAGATCTGAAACAAAACTTTCACTGGGAGTTATGGGTACCATGTTAGTTGCTAACAAGTTATTTTACCAGTTGAAGCCTTAGGCAAACAGTTGCACATCTTGTGGAGGCTGAAAGGTAAGAGCAAGCATTTCACAACACAGAGTAGCCTTTCTAGTAGGACATGGGACTGGGCCTATCTTTCAATGACATCCATAAGAATAGATCTAGGCTGGACTAAAGCTTAAAAATTATGACATAAACATTGTTGTCCTTATTTCTACCTGCTTTTCATATCATCTCCAAGCTGTAAAATCTGTCCAGTGCTTTGAATCAAAAAACATGATAAAGTCTTGCTAAAGAACCCTTTATAAAGAGCCAAACCAAAGTCTGGCTGCTAGACATTACTGATATTTAGGTTGTTAAATGCCAGATTTTTCAGCTTAAGCTCATTTCTATTTTTAATGCAATCTAAGGACTTCATGCTAACTGTAGTTCCATTTCGTGTATAATAAATATTACATCTGCTAATACTAATAAATATTGCATTCAGTTACAACAATAAATGCATCTTAGTGGGCTAATTTGCTCTCTGTTGGGGTATTTCCAAATTGATGATTCTTATTAATGTTAATGAAATTGCTAGATGGCATCCAGTGTCAATGGAGGCCTTGGCAAAAATAACAGCCTTTGGTAGTGTACCACTTCATCATATGTGTATGTAGTTAAATTAAAAAATGCAGCTTGAAGAGCTAACTAAATTAATTATGGCATCTGCAAAATTAAGAAGTTTTATGAGCCTCTTGGCTTCTTTGCTACACAGTCATCACACAAAACTCGCCTTTGTTGTTCTTTGTTCATCATGTTTTCGCATTATAAATGGTATGAAATTAATCTGCCTCTAGTTGCTAAAGACAAATTTTAGCCATTGTGAAATTCACGAAATAGTCTTCTGTATAGAGATAATGTGTAACAAGTATATATGTAGGTATTAAGGCATGAGATTTCTTAAAGAATTATATTTAAGTTATTTTGCAATAAAATTTTTTCCTGTACATCGTTGTGTTGTTGTTTTTTTTTTTAAATTTCTCAGTCTTCTATCATCCAAATCTGGCACATAAACTCCATAGATGTCACCAGAGAACTGCACTCAGACCAGCAGAAACTGTGACCTGTGCAAGGTAGGTGTTCCTGTGGGTCTAAACATCTTTTAATCATTCTTTGCTTCCATATCTCCATCTGTAATTTACAGAAGTTCTAACCCTTCACAGACAGGTCTAAGAACAGCATTCCCTTACTTTTTGCTGAATTTTTGGACACCTTCAGTTGCAGAAAAAAAAAGTTTAAAAAGGTACTTGTATCTGTTATATGAAATGCATATGGAAATCTCTTAAGAGTCATGACAAAGTTAATATATATAATACTAATGAGTTAATAGTCATATTACTTTTTTTTCAGCAGTAAACAAGGATTTCTAAATTTCTAATTTCTAAATACCTTTTAATTTCTAAATACCTTTTAAAGACATTTATCATTTGAGGTTCATAACTAAACAGAAGTACCTGATGAAAGGTTTTGACCTGAGAATCCTCGTTCTCTTTCACCTTACTTCCCTGAGAACGACTATCTGGCTGACAGACCCAAGAAATGATCATGCCCTGACATTTGAGTACAATCTCAGAGCTTCAAGCTATGCCTCTGAAATCCTTAGCTTTCTTTAAGCAACCTGTTATTTGTATGACTTATCACTATACACAGTTTAGAGCCTCTTATTCTATATGTCATCGTTTAGTTGTAGGGTCAGTCATATTTAAGCATTTATAATTTCACTACAATGTTGATATCTTTCTTTTGGAAAGACTCCACAGAAGCCTCACAGTCTGTCTGCATGTAATAGTAGGGCTTTGAAGTTACTGGGTAATGTGTACTACCTATTTTTGCTGATGAACTGAAATTTATTATAATAACAAATATCAGAGACTCCAGAGGTGGAAGTGACCTACAATATCAGAGTGTCCCTTTTGCCCCTGAACCTGTGCCATGCCTGACTGCACAGTACGTTATCCATTATTGTGTTTTGTTTAGTTTTGAAGTTCGACCATTTTCCTTGGGAGCACGTTCCACATGTAAAGTAATGAGTTGTCATGAGCTATCCCTTGTATGTCTCATACTCTTTTCCCCATTTCAGCTGAGCTAATACCTTGTAATTACATTCCTCTATACTGTTCTAATTTCATGTCCATTTTCATGGTCTAAGCAATTCTCAGACAAACAGATCTGGGGAATAACTGGCAACTTTGCCCATCAGAATAGTGAAAAAAAGCTTATCTATTAAAATCTTTGGGGCAGAGATTATTTTTGCATCTGTGGCTTACAATGGCAAGCATGGTGAGATCTAGTCCGCAGCTGAGTTCCTATATAATGCTGCAGTGCAAAGTAAAATTACTTAATAAAAGTAGCAGTGGGTAAGAACGACTTTCAAAGCGGATAGGTGTGTTACGTAAGGTAGGAATTTTCCATCAAAATATTTTTTACATTTCTCTGAGGAAGTTTGACGTTAGTGAGTGGTACTCAACCTACAGTATGCATAGCAGGATTATAGCAGAGGTTTGTATATCTTAATGTTACTATCCTAAGCGTTCGTTCAGCTGTAGTGCACAAAAGCCTACTCAGTGGTGTTTGATTGCTGAAGCAAAAAAATGGGCATGGAGAATTACCAAAGTTCTAACCTCTTAATTATAAAACCTTGAGAACTTTATGTTAAACCAAACCTCTTATCCAGTTCTTTGATAATGCCTATAACTTACTCATAAATATAAATTCACTATTTTCATGTTCTGTTTTTTACAAAACTGTAGTGGTTGTAATCCATAAGCAGTTGTCCTGGATATGACCTGCTTGAATACTTCTGTATTGTTACAGTCAATAGTTATGCTTTGACTCAGCAGTGACTCAACTGAATGATTCCTTTCAAGTGGTAATGAACACACATATTAAGCACATTTAATGTGCTATTCTTTATGATACACTTATATTAAAAGACAGATAACTATATCATGTGGATAAATGTATTGCATTCTATCATTTCTGGATAAGATGAAATATTATTCCTATCTGATCTCTGAGAAAATTATAAAGCATTATGCTTTTTCTAATTTTTTTTTTCACTATTCACATACAGAAAAGCATGAAGTTATGGTATTCATATTGCAAAGCTAGATTTACTGCAAAATTTATACAGTAGTTGCACTGTAACGAGGCTTGGACAGAATCAAACAGTGACTTATAAGATAAAACATATGGGTAATATATCCCTCTATGTATCTTCTTAGGAGCTTATACAGTGACTATTCAAATGATATCTGAGCACTTACAAAAAAGTACAGTATCATAAAACAGCAATGGAAATACACCAGAGTCATCCAGAACCAGGAGGACATAAAGTGAGTCCCGGCATGATTTCCTAATCATGTAAAGAGGTTCCATTCAATATCAGATCTGTCCTTTCCAGTCATAATGTGTTTGAGACCAAAAGGAGTCAGGCACCAGAAGCTCCTTCCACAATAGTCTCCTAAGAAAAAGGCTAACTAGCGAAAGAAGCAGAAAGGTCAAATCGTCTGACAGTGCAGACCAACGTTGCTCTACAGATAACAAAAGCCTAATGTTCACTCGTGCCACCTGGCGACCTAGCGTATTACATATACAAATAACACGATCTGCTATGAATATAGCAGTCACAGGCAAAGGGAATCCCTTGCTTTTAAGAGAAGCAAAGTGATAGGTATCTGTCAAGTTTTGCATTTGGTTTAATAGGATTGCAGGTGTGGTTTTGGTACCCTGCACTATGCAAAGCACAGAAGTTACATCTCCTTTTCAGCCCAGGTCTGGCTTGCTGCAGCTACTGCTGCTCTCTGACTTTCTGAATCCTACTGCCTCATCTTGGCAGCACAGCCTCCATCAGCAGCCTGGGAATCCCACGGATGCCAGCAGTGGGTTTGAGTGTCCCCTACAAAGGAAGGCTTAGCTTTTGGATGGTGCCTGAAGGGCCTGAGGAGAAGAAGATGGGCTTGTTTTGTGCCATAAAGGAGTTATTAGAGTCTCTGAGCTGAGAGAGAAAGAAATGGAAAAAGATGAAAGTCGGATGTCTTCTAGTCACTACATGTAGAATAATTCACTGTCCTTGAGGTAAAAACAGTTATGTGAGACTTATGGTATCCAAAATCCAAGCGAAACATCAATGAACAAGTGAAACACTGTGAACCTTATCTCCCTCAAAGAAATTGGCCACATTTGAAAGCCCTGCCTTTTTAACCTCCCTCAACCTCAACCTCCCTCAGTTTTCGAAAGCAGATGACCAGCGGTTCTATGAAGAACAGTGGGATATGTCCCCATGTCAGAAGTAGAACCTTTCAAATATGATTCACTCATGAAATACCTTGAAGTCTTTCTCCTTTGGGAACAATTAGAGCAAAAACCAAGCAAAATGTCCTGCACACGCTGTCTGTCTGATAGAAACCATTCAGTAACATCATCAAGGACAGTATCGCACAGTCCTCAGCCTTTTTCTCACTTCTCATTCAGACAAGGAGAATGCTACATGCTCATGCTGCAAGGCAGCAGCAGACTGGAGCACCATACCTCTCTGCTACCAGCTATGACTTAGCAGGATACAGGCATAGATTAAAGCACTTCCTCTCATCAGGTGCATAGCTAAGGCGAAATTATATTTTTGAATAATATAAAAAGAAAGTCTTTGAAAAAGAAGACTTTGTGAATATCTGGCTCATTTTTTATTTCTTCTCTCCTCTCAATGATAAATGAAGGATGGTAGTGCTTTTTCTGCATTAAACATTTTTTAACATTTAGCTGATTTTTAGAGAAAGCTTGTATTATGAAGATAACACTTTTGGACAATCATTCATTTTCTTTAAAACTGAATTTAACTTCATGACTGTCATCCACAATATTGCTTTTAAAATTTGCTGAACACACAGTAATAGGATTAATCTTGAGACCATTTTTTTAATTACAATGAATTATTGGTTAAAAGTGTTCTAAAAGTTATCTTAGAAATTAATTCTGAGTACAAAATGTGCACTTTGATTTCAGTTTCTGCATGTACAGTACAATCTTGGAATTTACTTGCAGTATCAGATCAGTGATTGCTTTTCAGTTAATTCAGATATAAAATTCTTATGAGCTTCTACATGGACACTTGTACACTTTGTATACCTATAATATCACCAGAAATACGTGTATCACCTGCTGTACTCTGCTCCGATGAATAAGGTGCCAAGAAATTTTTCCAGTTTATCTTTTTTATCTATCTATCTATCTATCTATCTATCTATCTATCTATCTATCTATCTATCTATCTATCTATCTCCCTCTCACGGCCGTTGTCTTAATGACAAGTATACTCCTTGGTAAAAGGGATGACAGTCAAGCACCTATGTATTCTAGTAATCTCTTGTAACCAGAAGAGGCTGGAAGGGCCAAGATACAGCTGTGTATGAGTGAAAATAATGCTGAGGATGCTCTAATTAATCATAAAGACTAGACTTTGCTTTATTGCTCATCCCATCCTCCTTCCTATATCTATGAGGCAAAATCAGGGGTAAATGCAAGGATTAGTCTGACAGCAATTTTCAGCAATGCATGAATATCTAGAATCCTATCAAAGTACAAACACACTTCTGTTTGAATGAATAGCTAAAAATTATAATTAATACCCTTATTTTACTACTGTAAGTGCAAAGCATATTTTTACAGCTAGAGATATAAAATTGTTCAGTACAGCTGTATCACAGTAAAGTCTTCTGGATGAAGAACTGACCTCATGCACTTCTGTTATTTTACTTCTGGGCCCCTATTATAATGCTGGACAAAAAAGGAGACATTTTTCCTTCCTCATTGAAAGGACGCAAATTTGAGGTCCTGATGCTTACCTGGGTTATGTCTATTTAAAATAATCCTTAACTTCTGGCAGCCGTGGTTAACGGGTCTACTCAATACTACAGACACCTGGTTAAACATGATTAACCTCCACAGCTTAGGTTGTCAGTGTCTGAGTCAGATACTTCTGAAGCATTCAGGAAGATTTTGTTCTTTTTCTCAGGTGGGTTAAAGAAATTTATTCTGAGTCTAAAATAGCTTAGTAATACTGTTCCCTTGATATATTGAATTATTTGTATCCTAAGCAGCAAAATTCTGACTGATGGGAACTTCATTTACAGTCATAATTCCCAAAAACAAAGCAGTAGAGGAACAGATGCCTTTTATTTTCCTGTTACTTTGAATTTAGGAGATGCAAAATACCTAATTTATTAATCTGTTGTCTGAGTAGGAGGTTATGGTTTACTCCATAAATACAAGTGTAAGTGAAGATTTTTGAAAAATGTATTTCTCTGATCTAATAGAGGACAGAATGAAGACATTTTGCTTTGTCCTAGTTACTAACCCTTATTTATAGGATAATCAAAATATTATGTGTTATAAGGACAAGAGAGGCTTGATGTCTGCCTGCAGAAAAAATTCTGTTAAAAGATGTTTGATAATTGAGGCTTCCTGAGATGCCCATATCCCTCCCTGAAATTTTGCTATGAGAAATCTGCATGACTTCTTAAGTGGAGAAATTCTGGTTTTAAGGTAACTTTGTTTCTCTTCAGTAAGAAATATTTTAAAGTTTTTTTTCCTTTATTTCAGTCTAGACCTTCCTGAAACTTATGTTTAGATCGCCTATTTACTGGTTCTTGCTCCCTTCCAATTTGTAATATAAAAAGTAAAAATCAGTAAACACAAGATGTTATAAACACAAAACTATTCTTTCATTGCTGTTCAGTGGTCATGCAACAAAAATTACCATTTTGGAGATAAAATTTTCTGAACTTGTGCCTGATTTGGTTCTTCAACTGTTTAGTTTATTTAATGTTTCTCCAGTTTATTATAGCTATTTGAGCACTAAGGTGTTTAAGTATTTTTAAATGGTATCTAGATTTCTTGCAAAAGCCTCAGGACAAAAAAAGTAAAAAGATTAATTTCCATCCTAATTCTGTGCAGAGGTTAGCAATGCAAATTGGTTGGGAACCAAAGAATGGTCGAGGTTGGCAGGGACCTCTGGAGGTCACCTGGTCCAAACCCCTGCTCAACAGGGCCACGTAGAGCCAGTTGCCCAGGACCATGTCCAGATGGCTTTTGAACATCTCCAAGGATGGAGACTCCGCCACCTCCCTGGGCAACCTGTGCCAGTGCTCAGTCACCCTCACAGTAAAAAAGTGTTTCCTGATGTTCAGAGGGAACCTCCCGTGTTTCAGCCTGGCTCCCTCCTCTTTGCACCCTCCCTTCAGGTATTTATGTACATTGATGAGATCCCCCTGAGCCTTCTCTTCTCCAGGTGAAGAGTCCCAGCTCTCTCAGTCTTTCCTCCTAGGATAGATGCTCCAGGCCCTTCCTCATCTTTGTGGACCTTTGTTGGACTCTCTTCATGGTGTCCATGTTATTGTCGTACAGGGGAGCCCAAAAATGGACACAGCATTCCAGGTGTGGCCTCACCAGTGCTGAGTAAAGGGGAAGGATCACCTCCCTTGACCTGCTGGCAATACTTTGTCTAATGCAGCCCAGAATACCATTAGCCTTCTTTGGGTTAAGGTCATGTTGCTGACCCATGTTCAACCTGGTGTCCACCAGGACCCCCAGGTCCTTTCCTGCAAAGCTGCTTTCCAGCTGGGTGGCCCCCAGCATATAGTGGTCCCTGGGGTTGTTCCTCCCTGGGTGCTGGCCTTTGCAGCAACTCTTCAACTTCTCCTTGTTGAACTGCATGAGGTTCCTGTCAGCCCATTCCTCCAGCTTGTCAAGGTCTCTCTCAAATTTTGCTTGCTCTGCTAAAGGGTCAGGTCTTGCTTGTCAAGGCCTGTTCAAATTCTTGTTCAGAGGATCTAAATCCTGGCAGTTGACATCCTTTTAAAGTCATTCACATTGGCTACATTTCAGTGGATCTTTAAGGGAGAATTAAAAATACAAATGAATTGAATGGTCAATTTAAATATAGTGGGTTCATATCGAGTGTTGATCTTGATTTAAAAGGAGTGATACAACTACTCAGTGAAATGCATGACTGGCCAGTGTTTTAAATAAAAATTCAAAAGCCTGCTCTTCCTTCTCTATTCCTTCCCCTGTTCAGCACATATTTAAACTTTTCTTTCTTATGTGGGTGTCCATTTGACATTCTAATGAATTAATTCAAACTGGTATCTTTTAACTACAGAAAGCTTGTGATATTCTTTCTAGCATTTAGAAGTGTATCACTAATTCTTTACAACAGTTATCTTGTATAAACTATGTACGAGTTGGAGGTCTGTGGGCTTCTCATTCGCATGCAGACAATACTGGGTCAGTGCCTCCGTAGACAGTCATATGAAAATCTTGAGGCATGGCAATTGCAGGCATGGGCCCTGCAGTCCAAGTGCCATGTATCGCTGCCCAGTGCAGCAGTGAGTTCCCATGCCAGCCCGTGCCCCACAGCCTGCTGAAATAATGAATCTCAGCACAGGAGACAGAGCACAGCTGGCAGGTGGTGGAGTTCATGCTTTCCTTTAAGCAACAAGTAATATGCCAGTAACTATGGCTGTGTACTGGAAATTGTTCTTAAATGTAGTAAACACAAGATTTTGGGTTTTTCTTTCCAAAAATAGTTATAGATGTGATACAGTCTTGAAGGAACAGAAAATGAAGAACCTATGCTGTGAAATTCTATTCAGTACAAAGATAAGCATTAATGGCAGATTGCTAAGATGCTCCTAACTGGCATAGAGGTTTCCAGTAAGGAAGTTGCAGTTATTTTCCCAGTAGAAAATACCTCAGAAACATAATGCTGAGAGGTTCTTAATGGCAGCTAGTCTGCTGTGGAAAATGCATGTAGAATATTTGTTTTAGTGCCAGGCTTGCTAGGCAAGTCTTGCTTGCTATCTAGGAGGGTGAAAGTTTGGTCTTGCTGAGGCTAGTGTGAGCTCACCCATTGACTCCTAGGATAACAATCTCCCTCTCAGTCTTTCCTTTAAAACTGTTGAGGGTATGACTCTCGGCTTTAACTGGGGCTTAATGTTTCATAAACTATTTACTCCCTTTCCATCATACAAAGCTAAAGCTTCAAATTCACTTCTTTTCTTCAGGATGTTAGTTTTTAATAAAATTATTGGTCCTCTGGCTATTTTGTCATGAAACTTAGAACATAAAAGATAATGACCTTCAGATTTTTCCCTAATGACTTCCTCCTATATTAAGGATTTCTTTGAATTTCCTGGTGACATGAAGCACATCAAAACAGCAACAGGATACTCATTATGTAGTAATAGGTTTGCTAAGCTTATTTAATTTTTTCCAGTTTGTTTTATAGCCTGTTGAGCACACCAAGGAATAGGTCCTTGAAAAAAGATAAAAAGATCCCAGCAACCTCAGAAGAAAGACTTTAGAGGTTATTTAGTTTATTACCCTGGCAGTACAAAGGTTTTTTTCATAGTGTATAAGTAGTGCTCTGTACAAACTAATTTTAAATCCCCAAGCACAGGATCCCACATTCCTGTTTTACTGTTGTATGACTTGTGATATGCACTCCATCTCTTGTCAATCCTGTGGTCCAATGCTTCATTGTACAAAGAATAATAATAAACAGGGGAAACTTTTTTCCCCCAGAAGATACCTGGAAGCATGTTAATTTTTACATAGAACACCTTATGCTAGAAGTCAGCTACAGTGTAATCAACTTCTCAAAATTAGTGAGAGTAACAAGGTGTGTCCTGAGGAAAAGCCATAGTAGTGAGTGATTGTGGGCTGTGGTTTGGGCTGTCCTTTCACAGATGCTGGAGCCTTGCAGCAGCACAGGACCCTGCTCCTTCCTGAATCTTGGAGCCTCTCTGCAGCTCTCAGACCTCCCTTGAGCTATCTGTATGTGCATTTCCACAGGTTCCCTGCTCCAAGCAGCTGGATGCTCATCTTGCTCCTCAGCTCCATCCCAGTTCAGCCCAGACCTGAGCTCTGCCTGGCTGCTGCCACCGGAGGGACCCGCTCTGTTAGCTGTGCTCACTGTGCACACAACTGACATGAAAGGACAGGGAGAAGCAAGCTATTCTGTGGACAGCTTGAGCACTTCTAGTAAACAAGGGGAGCATGGGAAGGAGATGAAAGGTGTTAGCCAAGTATGCATGTTTGATACATAGGACTCTACCTGCAATGTGAGATGAAGTGGGAAGAAAACCAAAATGCTGAGGAAGATGCTGACAGCAGCTAGATTTAAGAGAAGGAGTAGTCTGCACAAACAAGAGACGATATGGAGGAGGAGAGAGCAGAGGAACAGATGACTCAGGCCTGGACATAAGACTTTACCTGAGGGACAACAGAGACAAAGCTTGTGTGTTTCCTCCTCTCTGCCTCCCTGTCTGAGTGCCCAGTCCTGTGCTCTTCATTATAGCAGCTGCCATGGAAATGATAGTGCAGAACTGAAACCTGAGGTGCTTCTCAGTTTTGTTACAATAGGACCCCTTAGAGGAGAGTGGAAGGAAAGTGGTAGAGGAATGTGGTTTTTTAGCAGTATGGTTGATCCCCTCCCCCCCTTTATATCTATATTATCAGACATACATACTGGACTAGCAGTTCTTCCTTATTTTTCTGTTAGATCAACTTTTCCTTAAAGTTCTTGTTAAACCTGTGCTATTAGGTTACTGATTTTGTTTGTGCATAGGCAGTACAGTTTTCTTAACTGCTCCAGTTTTCCTCTATTTTCCTATAAGGAAGCATTCTAGAGATAAAGGCTTTATTTTACATACAACCACAGTAAAGCTGCTTAGACAGAATTTGTGACTTCCTTTTCCTCTGTATGGAAACCGAAACTGTGCTTCTCCCTGTGGCCTTGCATGTGCATGCATTTGCAATTTACCATTGCTGCCACAATAAATCTTTTAGCTGCTTTACTGCCCAGGTTATCCTGACCCTTTCAACATCTTCTCCCTTGCGCCTTATTGAGAAAGTTGAGTTTGTACTATGGGCAGCAAGAAAACCAATTTCATGCCTGTACTCTTTTCAGTTTACAGCATTTCTTCTTCCTCCCTTCTTACTTCGGCTTGAGCTTGTTAAGTCTTCCAGAACTAGCCAAGTAGCATTACTATTTTGAAATTCAGAATTTTCTGCCTTCCCAGCTTCTACAAGTATGTGATTTGGCTAATGCATTTTAAAAAATTTCAGATAAATATCTGAACGTTTTCTTCATTGATCACCTGCCTCTAGAACTTCCAGTAGTCTTTATGTGAGGATGAACACCCTATTGTTTAAAAAAAAAAAAAAAGGTTTGTGATGTCCCATCCTCCTTTGTACTCATGGTTTCTATATGGTGAAGACATCCTAGCTCAGTAATTTTTGTGCATTTCCCTTTTCTTAGATGCTCTTAGAGTTTCATCTTTTTATGTAACCAAAGGTAAGTTATGTAACCAAAGTATCCTGCAGATCTTCAGGGATACTCATGAGCATTTCCTATTGCTTACGGATTTAAGCAAAGCCTTAAAGAAATCTCCTCCTACAGTAATACCAACAATTTGATTTTTTTGTTGCATCGGTGATCTTTTTATCTACAATGTTGTCCTACACATCGCTTAAGATGTGTAGGACACAGAGTCTTTATGAATCCAGCTCCGGAGTCCCAGGTAGGAACAAAACAACACAATTTCTTTATAGCAAAACCATGAAGTATGATTAGGAATAAGATCAGGATTTGAGCTGATGTCTTAAGGGACAAGGTAAGTGTTACAGATTTCTGCAACGGGACCTTGTGATGGTTTTGAGGGCGGGAATCACGCTTAAAGCTAGATGAATGAGCAAAGGAAATATAGGCTTACTAGGGGACTATGCACCATGACTGAGGTCACCAGTTTGGCCTATCTACAGCCCTCAATGTGAAATGTTGAATCATCTCACTGAGAAAGGGTTGAAATCTTTAGACCTGAGGAAAAGGACTATAAGAGCTGTGATAGTCCCCAGTCCTGCTAGAATCTAGGTGAGCACTTTGAATTGCAAGACAACTTTTTCCTGAGATTTGTGAAATCCATGATGCAAAGCGGTGGTGTGCATGGGGTGGGAAGAATCAAGTATGAATAAAAACAGGTGCAGATGTGGAAGTATGGCTTTAATCAGTTCAATCATATGATGTAGAAGGGCAGGGAAAAAAATTTTTCATCACACATGCCCTTCTGAAACAGCAAATTTAAAGTGAAGTAAAATTTAAGTAAGTCTGTTATTCAGCTAGACAATGTCAGGGGTAGGAGTTTGTTGGTGTATGGGGCAGAAAAGAAGGTCAGCAAAGAGGGAGTGACTTGGAATCAGCTGCAGCTTGAGGAACTGTCATCTCCAGCTGGCTGCAGCTTATGGCCAATATGAGTGCCATCAGGCAAGTGTCCAATGCAAATGGATGGCCAAGGCCCAGAAGGAACACATGGGAGCAGTTTTCAAGACCTTCACTCATGGATGGAGAGCCAGCTTGCACAAGGGAAGATCTGATTGAGAGTTGAAGACCCTGAAGCTTACAAGAGTAGGTGTTGAGAAGGCACCAGTATACCTATCAAATAAGTGACCTGGTCTACGGGACCATCTAGCTCCTTTTGTACTTCCGTTGCACCTTTGAAGATGTAAGTGGAAAAAGGATTACATTTTCATTTTGGGTGCTGGCATATTTCTGACAGGTTCATTTTATTGTTACTGGAAAATGTCAAGACGACATTTCTTAGATCTTCCTACAATCCCTGTATGACTGTTGAGCCATAAGTGAGGATGAACTGTGCAATTGCAGCACTTAAGTGCTGGGTCCTAAATTTCAATGCTACAGTTTCTTACTCTGTGTCTTTATGGTGAGCTTAAGAGAACTTCAACTCCCATGTGGATTAAAATAATATTGAGGTACAAGCCAAATAAAAGAAAAAGGAAGAATGCCTTTTGCTCTGGAGAGTTCTCCTGTGTCATTCATCTAGCCTCCCTCCTTCCCAAAGGGAGTGATAGGAAAAGTAATTCTCTTCACTCCATGTTCATTGCAGTATCAAAATGCTGCTGTACCATAGCTGTATCTCACAAAATAATGCACTGTATAGATATACAATAATTTCAATAACTTACTGAATAAACAAAAAATAAAAGCCGGCTCATAGAAGTGTTCAAGAGAAGAATTTACATAGTTGAGTTGTTCACTGTGATGTAAAGCAGCGTAGAAGTCATAGAGCTGTAATCAATTCTGTGCTGAATTATTTTGGAAAATCTGGTTAGTATCACTTTCTGCAGCCCCTAGCTCTTTCTTCTAGTACTGACTAGTCTTGAGGCTACAGAATTCCCTAGAGGATGATGGTAGTGGTGACTTGGTTGCCACGGAATTAGTAACCCTGTAACAGATGATGATGAAACATTAAAAAACAATGAAAAAATATTTAAGCATTGCAAGAAAATTACTAGAAACACTAAATAAAGACTTATAACTGAAGAGACCTACCTCACACTGAAATATGCTGTGGGATTTGAACGGTGCTCAATGCCAGGCTGCAGCATTGGAAACATAGACATTTCAGATTCTTGAGATGAATATTTGCCTTCATGATATCTGAATTTAAGATATGTTGAGAGTCATAATATCATAAGGCAAGTTGTCATCAGTGAGGTCAAAAACTGTCATAAATCATTTAGTGTGGTGCAGGAGAAATCCAGGAATCCAGTGTCCACTATGAACAAAATTAACTGGCAAGCATATGGTTTTTCTTATCTCGAGATGAATGTCAGTGTCCAATTAGAGGGGGGAAAGTTTTCATGAAAATGTATTTCGTTACTTTAGTTTTTTCTAGTTAGGGACATAACTTGACAAAGTCTACTACTAATATCATAAGTAGTGCAAAATGTTAATTTGCTGAGAACTTCTAATAAAAAAAGACAACGTCCCCTAAGACTCCTGGAACATAGATTAGAAAGGGCAACAGAAGGACACAATCTAAAAGCTGAAAATAGCTGAAATAAACCCAGAAGCATTAGTTAACTCTGGGGTAGAAAAAGAGATTGATAAGTCTAGGATATCGTCAGTGAGCAAACACCCTGCAAGAGCCAGGAGCAAGAGCTGAGGTTGGTAGGGAGGCCGGCAGGACTGTGCCCACATCAGCCAGGGTACAGACCCACTGCACCCCAACCAGGAGAGCGGTGCAGGGCTGGGACAGTGACCAGGGGTGGCCAAGGGATCTGCGGCCACCGCACCAGCCCCACTGATGAGGCAGGTCCAGGGTCGGCCAGGAAGCCAAGTCAGCAGGTCAGAGACAGCAAGGGGCAAGGGCCTGAGCTGACGTGCAGCTCCCAAGCCAGGGAAGGTGAAGGCACTCAGTGAGTGCTGTTCTCTGAACAGTTTCATCCAAGGCTGCACTTTGGCAGAGCTGACGTTGAATGCAGGCAGGTAAACACTTGTGGCGCAGGGGGAAAGCATTTGAGCCTGTCGACGTGCTGAGTGCCTGACAGATACTGACTTTAAAAATGTCGGGACATGGAGCTGTTGTCAGTTTCCTGTAAGTGTAAATAATACAGTCTTGTGTTAACTAACATTAATGCAGAAGACCCAAGAGAAAAGAACTGGTACAGTTACAAAAACAAAAAATCTGTGGAGAGAGATTTAATGAAGATGATGAAATTGTTTATGTCCCAGTAGCTTTTAACATGCTACACATGGAAGAGAATTTATTCAGAACTGTAAGGTTTGTTGTCTTATAAACCTCTTTGCTGTTTTTGGCTGCTGCTTCCACAATCATAAAACTGGATCAGCACAGTACCGAGACACTCAGTGATAAAAATCTGACCGGAATCGTTCATGGTTTGGGATTGCACTTCTGCAGAACTTGCCAAAGGATGTGGTAAAGAAAATAGATAAGACAAAATCTTGCCTCTCTTTCATTAACCAGCATAAAACTAGCCTGATGCCTGCTTATGCAAAATTGATCTTTCTGTGAGAATGTGATCTACCCAAGTTGGTTTATACCACAGCAGGGCTGTGCACTACCTGGCTGCAGCATCTTGTGGTCCAGCACTGGGAGTGCAAGAGCTAAAGACACCATGTTCCTAGCAGTGCAGCATTAACCCCTTTGTTAACTATGGATTTGATGCCTCCAGAATCACATCTAGATATTCTCAGTCAAGCCTGATGTTTACACACATACTTTACCCTGCCCTGAAAGAGATAATGCAGTTACCCTTGTGCGAATGTGAAACGTATTTAGAACAGAGGTGGAATTTTGTTCTTTCATGGGGTTAGAAAGTGAACTGCCTCTAGTTCATTAGTGTGAATTTGTTTTTTAAAGAATGTATTCCTTTCATTCATATCTTTTTTGGTTTCTTTTTTTTTTTGTTTTTTTTTTTTTTTTTTTTTTTTTTAATCTTCTCTGAATTAAGTGTAAGATTTCAAACCTTTTATGAACCTTAATCTAAAAGGATGATGCAGGATCATTTCATGCTGGAAACCATGAACCTAACGTATCACTTGTGGTCTCCACAATGGTGACTGCATCCCAGTATAAAAAAATACCTTCTATTTGAGCTATTCTTATATTTTATGTAGGCTGCAAGCAATGTAGTATGCAATACTAAAGACATCGTTCAGAGTGGGGTGGAAAGCTGTGCTCATAAACTAAGTATCCTTTAAGCACAGCAGAAGCCCAGGCCCAGAAAAGACCTGTTAATGTTCATACCTCTGAAAGTGTAGAGCAGGAAATAACCTGAAATGCTGAGTTCTTCTATATTGGCATTTATATTTCAAACCCTAATTCTGGAGTTATGTAGGCTAGTATGGGAAAAGATAAAGGTTTCAAGACCAAGGCACCTCAGTTTTAGCATCTGGGAGGGCTATAAGCAATTCTAAACAATTTTTTGCACAGACTAGACACTGAACTGGGAAAAGATCCGTGCTAACCTCTGCAAAGGGTGAATCCATACCAGACAGTGAATACCAAGAAGCTGTTTGTACAGAGGTGTATAATAAGGACCCAAGACCTGGGGTTGTTTCC
>NW_008824467.1:1241303-1264689 GCF_000699105.1 Pygoscelis adeliae | reverse complement strand
CGTGGGGGTTGCTGTTACCAAGCGTTAAGGAAGAATTGTCTCTTGAGGCATAAGCCTGCACAACTCTGCAAAAAGCAGAAAACTGAAAGGATCTCCACGTGCATGCACAGGCTTAGGCCTTTGTGTTTCTGCGCTGTCTTTCTGTCACTGGTTTGTTGCTGTATCAAATTCAGTGCACACATGCTACTTTTATCTTTTACTGGTGTCAGGTGTTGAAGTACACAGGCAGACTTGTTGCACAGCAAGGTAATTGAAGGTGAACACAAACAGAAATTAAACCAGCCTTACGTGCTAGTGAGTAGGAAGAAAGTAAGTAGGTCCTTACTATCAAAGTTATGAAGGAAATTGCCTTGGTTGAAATTTCTCATAGGTAGGGTAAGGAAGTTGCTCAAACAATATCAAAACATTGCATGCTTTCCTTGTATAATGTGATAAAGGGGGTTACCTGTACCTCCCCACTCTGCTGGGTGCCTTGCTTGTAACTCTAGTGGAGGACTGCAGATGTATGGATCACAAAAAAGTCAGGTGAAAATCATCAGCTAATTGTTATTTTGCCTCCTTTATTGGCTGAGCCTCTCCCAGTCTTCCTTCTTATATATGTCTCTCTTTTCATTTTGGTAATGCTGAAAGGAGAGGAAACACCCTAGTAGCATAACCAAATCAGAAAATGAATGTGGAGATCTACTGATGTACCTCAGACTTCTGGCACCTTCAGAATGGCGTTATCTTCATTCATTTCAACCCACAGCTTTTATAATCAAATGTTCCCTTCTCCAAAAACAAATGTTAAGGGCAGGAAAAATGTATCCAGTATCTGTGGGTATTAGAGAGATAGTGGAGACAAGTAGTGCCTGAGTAAGTCACTGTTGCAGGTATTTTCATCTCCCAAAAAATAAAACCAGCCTTCTGTTCTTGGTACTAAAGTTTGCAACCATATCAGAAAATTGCTCTTCCCTTTTCTCATTCCCTGTCTCCTTGGGAATACTGTTGTCAAAAGGCACTAGTAGCTTCTGATGGAAATTTCTGGTAGTACAGTATGATTACAGAGGAGAAGAGTAGCAAGTATCTCAAACAACTAGTAGAAACTATATAGCTGTGGACAAAAGTGCTTCCGAGTTTTTTGTTTTGTTTGTTTTTCTGCTGGGGAGGAGGTTTGATGGTGGCAGATCTCAAAGTTAAAAGATATACCTTCAAGAAACAGTTTTGTTAAAGAATAAATGTCCTCCTAATTTTCAGGTAGAAATCGATTCCTGACTCTAAGCTTCCAGGTGCCTAACTTCTTCTGGCATGTATCTCATGGGGAGTCTGACCAGGAAAGCAGATTCTCAGTGGTTCTGAGGCTCTGCATAATCCAGGAAAACTGGAGAAATTTCTGGAAAAAAATGCCCCACTATTGCCCCAAGCAGTAGTTTGCTCTCTGCAACCACATTTTGCATGCAGCACTTGAGCAAAAAAAATCCTTGCCTCTGATTTGTCTCTTTAAAAAAAAAAAAAGAAAGCATAGGGTGAGGAATGGGAGAGAAGAGCCTTTCTTAAATGCTTGTTTCCTTCAGACTTTTCATTCTATATTCAACTCTGTTTTATTTGCATGTTGATTAAATTTTGTCAGCAGTTTAAAGTCTATTTATGTTATTTATCTTGCCTTACTATGAAAGCTTTTGGTCTAATTAAAGTGAGGAAAGGTAACACTTCAATGTAATAAAGGGATAATATTTGGTTTAGTTCTGCAGCCACTCAGTTGACCTTAGGTTGCAACAAAGATTTTCAAAAAGGGTTTGAGAAGACTATGTAGTAACTGTGCTCAGCAATATTAACAAACATGAGAATTTGCTGTCATTGTTGTTTTGGACTTTTGGGGATTTTTTTTGATAGACCTGATCTTGTCTCTCTGAATTTGCATGAGGCTGAAATGTGCAGTCTTGCAAAGTCCTCACAATGACTTGGAGACTCATTCAGGAAGAAAATTTTTCACCTGCAAAGGTTTGGGGCTGGAGCAATGCCAAAGTCCACTTGCTCTATAATCACTGTGATGATTTCAAAATACCTGGAGAATAACTCTTGCTTATCCTGCTAGGTAATCTGACAAAGAAAAATTGTAACTAGCATCCAGTCTGTGGTCAATACAGCATGTGGAAGAGTTGATGGCAGTGGTGAGGAAAGGCACTTTTGGGTATTTTTTGCAGCTTTTCCAGGATTAATTTATCTCAGGCATGCTAAAAGCTGTAATTGTTCATATATATTCATAGGTTGCATCTCTGTTCCAGCAGAAAGATAAATTTAAGCTCTCCAGATAAGCAAACCGCAAACATACCGGAAACTGTCTTGATGTGAGAAAGATCACACAAAATAGAATGAGCTAAGGAATAAATATGAAGTACATAAATGAACTTGGGAAGGATTGTCCTCTGTCTGCTCTTCCAAAAGCAGCAAGGGACTAGTCTTTCACCTAGGAAGCAAGCCAAGTGTATGGGGAGCAATGTCTGGTCAGGTATGTCAAGACATACGAAGCACAAGCCACTTCAGTGTACTTCATATGAGTGTTGCGTTAGCTTCTGAAGACCTTCATGCCTTACAGTAATGTCTAGAGGTGGTGTTGTACTGTGTCAAGTGCAATGGACTTTCAACAAATGAGCATAAACAAGTCCTGATAATAGAAAACTTGTGTTCTGCTGGAAGAAAACAAAGAAAAGGTGGGAAGTCTTTCTTAAAACAGAAAAAAACCCAACCCCATGCTTCTGTGCTTCCGTGGTTTACTGTGGTCCTTTCCAAACATAGAGAGTATTCCTCTGCCAGTTATAGGCCACAGTATTTGGCATGTGTAGAGAGATGTTAATAAGTACAGAGCAATAGCTTCTTTGCAGTGTAGTTGATGCCATAAGTATGCAAAGGAAGCCAAGAGATGCAGTGGAGTAACTGCAAAAAGGCAGAGGCTTCTATGGAAGCACAGCAGTTCTCATGTGTAGAAAAGAATATTTGGGAGATGTTGAAAAGCTCTGGAAATATATTCCCCTCCCTTCTGCACAGTGTGGTGGCTGCTTTTTAAAGTAATTTGCTAAGAATGAAGGTCAGATGGGACAGAATGGAGTATGAGAGTAGACGAGATGATTTTGTTAAATGAAAATGGATGTGATGGGGTGGGGAAGAATAGAGAGACTATCAAACTAAGAACTCCTTTTAATAACAGTGAGTGACTTCTGGATAAGGAGCAGTAGTGACAGGCCTTATGGTCAAGTGCTGATGCCAGCTGGACTCCTGTCAATATACAGCAGTTGTTGAAAACAGAATCTTGCCCAAAATGTGTGAAAAAGTTGATATATATGACAGAACAGGACTGGAATGTGTGTGCTATTAAACTAGTATGATCCTACCAATTGCATGGCTAAAACATCTTAAACTGTTTTCTTTTGGAAAAAGAGTGTGGTGTGTGGGCAACTCAATGCTTATACAAAAACGCTGTATTGTTTTAAAATTTAGTGTTGCATGGTAAAAATTTCTGTTCCTGAAGGAAATAAGAGTAAAAAAAAAAGGTTAAATTTGAAAGATGAGATAGCTCGGAGTAGCAGCATTTATATGCCAGCAACTTGCAGAAGTTTGTGTGATTATGGAATAAGGTGCTGCATTTTTAAAAAGCAAAAAAACTGCATGCTTACCATAGCAACCTTTTTGCTACATAGTTCACATGCTAAAAAGATACATGGCAACTTGCTCAAGAAACTCCCACACATGCCTTGGCAATGTGACATTACGTATTTGTAAAGATTCTGTGGAGATTGTTTAAAGAAACAATTCTCAGCATCTAAATACAGCTGTTGGGTGAGAGAAAAGGAATGAGAGTGTTTTCTGTCCTTCCTGTTCAGCAAAAAATTATTTCTTAGGATCACAAAAAATGCAAAGATTCGGTGGCCCAGATAGCATTTGATTTTTCTGTTGTGCTGTATGACAGTGAATAGCAAAGTAGCAAGTGCCTGATCTACTGGAGTTGATAAAAATCAACAGCATTTTGAGAGTGCTCTACATTAGACTAACTTTCATGTGTAGACAATCCTCACATGTTAAAGAAATGAAAGGCCCCTAATGGACACTTAGTTCACTGGAATGATTGCAACCGGTTCTCAGCAAGTGTCTTCAGAGATTTCTGACACATTCTGAAAACAGAACCAAAATTAATAGTTGATTTGATGCCTAGGGGCTGCAGTGCAGCAGAACTGAACAAATATGTGAGAGGAAATATCCCTTCCCTGAAGCAGATATAATTTGAGAATTCATCCTGATTTCTTTTTGAGAATGCCTGGGATCCCACGCAGGCTGCGCAGGCTGATGGGCATGCAGTTTTATGGGGAGGGGAAGAAGAAAGATCTGCTCTTCACGGATTTCCCCACCTGCCGCTCCCACTTAAACATGAACAAATTCTGAAGGAATCCACCAGGCTGCCCTGCCTTCCGCCCCTGGCAGGCTAGCTGCTTGTTAGCCTTGCAAAAGAAAGTAGGCAGGGGAGGGTAGGATAGCAGCTGCTCAGAACATTTCAGGGAGGGCATCCCTGAGAGGAAGCGCAAAAGCAGCTGTGGAAGTGGTAGCCTGGTGCATCCTCCAGGTAAGCTTGTGATGCTGATATGTGATACATCTCTCTCTGGTTCAAAAGTTGTTTTGTTTTTAAGACAGGCTTTGTCAGGGACCAGCTGCTCCACAAGTGCTGGTAGCCAAGGGTGACAAAGAGGCAGGCAGAGCCATGCCCTCACCGACAAGGACACAGGTCCACACCACCCCAACAAGGAGAGCTGCACAGGACTGGGACAGTGCGGATGGCCAGCCAGGGCACCTGTGGCCCCTGCACCAGCCCCACCAATGAGACTAGTAGGAGGTCAAGCCAGGGAGCCAAGCCAGTGGACCAGGGTCAGCAAGTTGCAAGGCCAGGAAACACATATCTGCAAGATGGCTTTAGGCAAAGCCCAAGGAGCAAGAGCCTGAGCCTAAATGCAACTCCTGAGCCAAGGAGGAAGAGGTGCTCCATGAGGCATCGCACAGCTCTTTCTCACAGCACAGCTGTTTTCACAGGAGTTTCATCCAAGGCTGCATGGCTGCACCGTGGCAAAACCAACCTTGAACACAGACAGCTAAACCCTGAGGAGCAGGGTGGAAAGAGAGTCTCCCCTCCTCACACAGGGTCCTGACATCCTGCAGCATTTTTAAGACTTTCTTCTCACTTAATTTTTAAATTTAAACAGCTCCAGCCTCATGGTAATATGATATTTCATGGGTTCT
This sequence comes from Pygoscelis adeliae, assembly GCF_000699105.1. Lineage (NCBI taxonomy): Eukaryota > Metazoa > Chordata > Aves > Sphenisciformes > Spheniscidae > Pygoscelis > Pygoscelis adeliae. The sequence goes on along the minus strand of NW_008824467.1, from coordinate 1,259,430 downwards.
CTGTTATATTCATCTTTGAAACCATTGTACTGCAGATTACGGACCTGGAAAACTTACTGCAAATAACAAGGTATCAGGCATGCTAATAAAGTTGATTTCCTTCAAATGCTCAGTTGCCAGTAAGCAGAATAAACATGTATTATGAAATGATATTCTTCTGACTTGCTCCTCTCAACAGGGCATTGCAACCACAGAAAAAGCATTAGAAATGCAAAGCTCTTAGCCTTGTCTTGGCTGACTGCCTTGCCTCCAGTACAACGTGCTGCCGATGGGGATCTGTGATTCCCTGCTCCTGCTGAGTCTGCTTTCCAGTTCCAAAAATGGAAGTGGCAACCACACAGTCCTCCTCTGAACCTTCCCTTCCAAACCTCCTTCTGGGACTACTTCTAGCAAAGCAAGCAGCAGAAAGGGATGTCACAGAGCAGCTGTGGTAATGAGGATGGAAGCTTTGTGCGGGCATGTGAAAGAGGCAAGGCTTTGCTCAGCCTTGACCTTAATGCTGTGCTAGCGTCTTAACTCTGTTTGTTACCATGTGAACTTGAGATGCCCACATTGGCAGATGTGTGCAATGTTGTGAGAACCAAGTGTGAAATGTTGTGAAGTGTTTAGATGGAACATGTTATAAATGGGGAAAATATCACTTAAGTTATGGGGGAAAGGACTGCTTATACTCAAATGATCTTGACAGTTCCCAAGGATGAACTCCCATCTTTCAGTTTCCTCTATCCTCCTCTCTCCTTTTGACCTGATGTAGTACCAAAATGACCAAGAAAGTAGAAAAGTCAGATTTTGGGAGCACACTACAGTGACAGCTCTGTATTTGTGAGGGTGAAATCAGATTTGATTTGAATTGGGCAGGAAAAAATATCACTCTTCTTTTCCTTTGTAAATGTGCTACCTATTATTATTTGATGTTGATTTTTTTTTAGCTTTGGGTGTTGTGACGAACCAAGGCTGCGTTCTGACAGACCTGACAATCTAAATGCCATCTTCCTATAAATCCACCCAGGAGCAGCTGCAGCCCTCATGTTGGTGAGCCAACCCATGTCCTGTCTCATCTTGTGGCAAATGACAGGCGTGAGACTGCAAACAGGGCTGCAGACAGTGAGCCAACCTCTTCTCTGAGGAGCGTTGCAGATCCAGTTGAGTGGCCTCTTTCTGGCCGATGGGATGAGGGGGCTGGGGAGCTTGGGACTAATGCAGGGAGAGAGCTAAGCACCCTCACTGTTTCTTTGCTCCCTTACTCCATCTGCAAGCTGCTGTTTTGCCTTCAGAGCTGGAAAAGGGTAGAGGGAGGACTAGTGCCAGAGTCCTGGAAGCTGTCGCTCTGCAGAACTGCTGTGGTTTGTTCAAATCCCTTTTAAGTGCTATGCTTCTTAAACACCCTGAATCAGGGTTGGGCCCCAGACAATTTGCCCTACCCACGCATAGCTAATCTCACTTACTGCAAATATTGCAAAATTTGTGTAGCCCTTGTATACTCACGTGGTTTCTGGTATCTGTGCAAAGAATTGTTGTTTGGACTCTAAATGGCTGTATACTCTCTGGGTGTTTTTTTTAACTGGGTATGCATCTCCTCTTGCCCTATATGTGCCAGCAGTTACAGAAGACAGAAGCTGTGGCAAATGAGCTAGATACTGTGCAGAGCGCAACTGCTGCTCTTGGGCAGCTCTTCCTGGGATCTGGGTACGTTGTGCCTCTGCAGATATCTCATCAAGGAGTTCTCACCTCCTTTCCCCATTCCCCCTGGTTTAGATTTTGCACAAGTTTTTATAGAAGTGAATTGCTTGCCAGTACTACAAAGCCATTATTATGCTCTATGCATAAAAAGCCTCCTATTTGTATTAATTGCATACCTGGAAATTTCTGTAAAGTAATGTGTGCTGTGATTCTGCGTAAATATGTAGTGGCAACATCCAGAAAAATGGCTCAGAATTTTCAATCCTTTTACAATGCTTACAGTTGTCTGGTTTTTACCTCATTAGGGAAAAGCAACATTTAGAAGACTCCTACACTCTGTCCTCTGTAGCAGAGGAGATGGAATATAAGGTGGTTTAACTTGCATTGTAAGTAATCCTAGATTTTTTATTTTTAAATGTACAAGGTCAAGTTTTGTCTCCCTGGTAGTTAGTGAGTTGGCTGCTTCAGTCACTTACCAGTGAGAGGACCACTATCAGTTCTTGAAAGTCTGGTGGTTTAGTCTTAGCAAGAAATCAAAACAGATAGATGAGCTTTCTGACCTAGGGAGGTTTTAAACATTCCTCTGACCCTGGTATCGAGATAATTCTTTCCTGGGGCTGGAAAAAACTCTCTGTGAGGAGCTTGCAGTTTAAAAGCACTGAAGCTGAACTCCTCAGACACAGCTGCTCTTTACAGGCTATTTTGTTTCACAGTCTTCCCTCCAGTACGGTTCAAGTTTCATGGAGATTTCAACAAGCCCTTACAAACAGCTGCTGCATTTTAACAGAAAAGACTCCTGGTTTCTGACACTGCTGAGCTTTCCCTCTGAGCTACTGACAGAATGGCTAATTTAAAAAAAACAAACGTGGTGTTTCATCATTATCTCATTTTCAGAATATGGTTTTTGGGACCAGTCTGAGCTAATTGAACTTTCCTCTTATGACACTGGGATTGACAGTATTTATAGCAACCTAATTTAAGTTTTCACTTCCCCAAATAGATATGCTGTTAATACTAAGTTTAAAGAAGTACTTGGATCTCCCAGCAGGTTCAGTTTTCTGGTCTAGAAGGCTATTGTAGCTGGTATTTAGCCAGCTGCTGGAAGACAGCCTTTTGCTCTTAACAGTTCAGCTGGTGAACTGGCAGTAGTGTTTGCTTTTCTCCCTTCTTAATCAATTTGCTCCTGTTAAACTGCTCTGGAATTTCAGTCTATTGGAAGAAATGAATGTGTGCTATAGGCTACGGATTTGTGAAGTTAAAAAAAAAATTTAGATGCTATAATTTTAAATGACCAGTTTCTTCTCTTGGGTGTGCTGTGAGTAGCAGGGAAAGTTTTTGCACCTCATGATTATGAGCATCCCCTCACCACCCATCTCCACCTCCCCCCTCCTCAAACCTCTTTAAAAATGAGCTAAGCTTCTTTGGTATAGGTGCTGATTTGAGATACCATGTTTGTGTTCTCAAGTTTTTCATTGTATCCAACACTTGCCAGTAGGTAAAAGAAAAGCTAAAGTAATATTTGGTCAGCAGGTCACAGTATCATCATCTGCATTTTGATAATGAGTCTTTTCATCTCCTTTATGTCATACCTTGCCTTTTCAACAACCGGTTACCCTCCAGCTGTGACCATAGTTTCAGAAAAATAAGTCCTGTTGACATCTGATGATCTCAGTCATAAACCAGGAGGTTTTTGCAGACTCTTCACAAACTTATAAAAGAATTTTTGAGGTGGAACAACAAAGTAATTCCAGATTGTGGTGGAGAGAGACAGATTTTTATAAAAAAGAATAAAAATCTTTGCAACCCTTCAGTGTTATCTGTCCTAAAGCAGCAGCCATGCTGTTTTATTCCATTTTCTTGAGTGCTTCCACATTCATAAAGGAGAATGAAATAGCCACTGTCAATGGTTTAACGGTAGTTCCCAGACTCTTGATGTTCTTTAGAAATTTTCCTCTAACTATCCAGCAAGTGGTCCTTAATTCTGGTTCTGTAGCTTTCGAGAGAAATAGGCTAAGTGCTGTAGCCGAAACAAAACTTCCAGGTTTTGGCTAGGATTCATATCATGACCAGGGGTAAAGGATCAAGATTTATTACTCACTCATGAGCTTTGTTGTTTAGACGCTTTCCTTGCTGTTCATGAGGAGACTACAGCTTACATCAGTGCAAGGCGACTTACCCATGCGGAAGCTGTGTTTGTTAGGTAACTCCAGCGCCAGCAGCCACGGTGCTCAGCAGGGGTAGCCACTGAAGTCCCGCATCTGTGGAGAACTGCTGTGTCTTCCTGTGAAGATGCAGTTCAGGCCAGAAACATTGCCATCATCCAGACTAACGAAATCTGGTCATATACTTCATTTGTCCCTACTGCACTTCCAGTTGTTTTTGGGCAGACACGGCTGTATGTGGCACACACAGTATTCCTGCACAGTCCTGAACCTTGTCTTTTTTTGTGACTGCAATAAGCCTAAACCAAAGCCCTTAGTTGCATCAGCCTCTGATCAGGACTGTAAAGCAGCAAGGTAAGATTGCATAGGGCTGAGACCCTCTTTCTTCATTACTGCTTTGTGCTAAGGACGGACAGACCCAGTGTGTGTTTCCTACTCTAGTTGCACTCTCTGAAGGTATGCAAGACTTACAACTGCACAGGGACCCTCCACTATTTAGAGGTCCTGGGTCGGGGGGGGAGGGGGAAAAGTCTAGTTCATGCTAGAAGACAGTCCACAAAGGGACTTACTGCTAGTGTAGCCAGAAAGGAATTATTATTCCAGTGTAATTATGCCCAGAAATATCATTGCCAAGACAAGTTTAGACTTTCAAAACTGTGATTTTAGCAACTTCTTAAGAAATGTAGTATCTCTAACCTACGTTTCTCCAGGTGAAATTTTGGATACGCAGTGCTAAGACGAACCTGCTTTGGTTTTGCCTTCTTCCTCTTCGCTCCCCGCCCCCCTCAAAAAGGTCACACGCCTGAAAGGACTCAGTTACCTTTTTCTTCATTATCTCATATAGGAAGCACAAAGGAAAAGGAAGACCTGCGTAAAACTTTTGATCCATGTCTCTTCTGAAGCAGACTGTTTAGGAACTCAAAACACACTGCTTTTCCTAAAACACACTCATCCTAAATGGGATTGCCCTAAAGGTAAAAGAAGTTTTTGGTTCAATTAATAAAATTTTAAAAGAAACCTGTCTGGGATACCATATTCTGTATTGGTGTCAGACACTAAAGAATACAGGCTGAGTGTCTTTGGATATATGTGAGGCTGCCTTTGATGTTAATGTATTAAGGGACAAGAGGCCTCAAGAGAAACAAGTGCAGTTGTTCCCTGCTGTGTTTGCCATCACTAGATCTTCACATTAATTCTTGGTTGTAGTCAGCATTGTATCTTGCTCTCCAGCCGCCAAGGTAATGCTTCACATGAGAAGAGGTAGAGGGCTGCTGTCTACAAGGGAGACTGTAATTAAGATTTATTTCACAATATAATACTTAAACTTATTTTGCAATATCATACTTAACATTCTTACTTAATATGTACTTAATATGAACTTCATATTTTCCTTTTATCATTAACTTATTTCAAGAAAAACAGTTCTGCAGCAACTCAAGTAGATTTGATTATATCATCTTGGCTTTCAAACACGTTTGAGAGAGACTCCATTTCTCTGTCAGAGAATACAATAATTAAGGCAGAACTATTTGTTTTCATGTCTAATTTCACCTTATTGCTAAGGCCTTGTTTTTTCTTTTTGTTTTCTGTTACTGTCCTGTCAGCCATTTACCTCCAGGAATCATTGAAGTGACTGGAAGGACAGCTGATCTTTGTTCTTTCTGCAACTAATTTTGTTAGCTGACAACAGAAACCTTCCGTTTCAAGGGATCGTACAGGAGGACGTCTGTCTTCTTTATGTGCTCTAGTGCTAAGCAACCCTTCCTCTTGCATTGCTGATTTTCCTGGATTTGCTTTGGAGAAGAAAAAAATACACTATCCTCCCTAGCCCTTCTTGTTTTCTTTAATAAATCTCTACTGAAATTTGAAAGATTCAGAAAAACTCCTTGAGATGGATATAGGGTCTCAACTAAAATTCAACCTATTTAAGAGAATGGGGACTTAGTATCTGCAACGACACCAGCAGATGATTCAAATACAGTTCAAATTCAGTTGGTTGGGGGGTGCAGCCAAAGGGTTTGTAGTTGGCTGATCAAGTTAGACAATGCTTTTTTATTTACATTATAGGCAACAGTTTCACTTATTCACAGAACACATAAAATAACTAGTTTAAACAGACAGGATTTTCAAAATTTAGGAGGATATGATGTTGTTTAGGGATGCAAACTACTATCCAACTATTACAATATGTGAAGCATCGGGAAATTTGATAAAAGTTAATGCATGCTCCAAGCTCTAATATTAAGCTAGTTATTTATGTACTGGCATATGGATTTAGGAGCTATACGTGGACACTTTTAAGGCCCACATGAAGAAATCAATATTTCTCCACAAACTTGCTCACCCAAAAATGTATGACCTTGTAACTGTGTACAAAGGCTAATATTAAGTCCTGCTAACAGCATTAAAGCTTTGAAGTTTATTTACTGTGTTTAGGGAAATCAAGGTGTACCTTGTACTGCACCAAGCATTTGGTTTATTTATTGACATCTGTTTTCTCTACAATTATTTTTCACATATCATCATCCTGTCAATTTATTTTTTTTCCGTGTGTGGCAAACAGAAGCTAGACAGATGTTCAGACTTAATGAACTGAGCCCTTTAGTAAAAACTCTTGAGGAAAAAGTGTCCTAAAAAGGAAACTTGATAAGTGATGTGCCAAAGTAATATTTGCAAGATTTTTATTCCCAGTGACGAGCTAATGCTATCTGTTTTTTGGGATAAGAATTTTGGTCTGTTTTAGTTCTTGCATGTACAAATGCAATGTAGATCCTGTGCATGATTGGTGTCTTCAGAACTGTAGACTTACACTGCAAACGAGTCAGTCTTGGACATGACTGCTAAGATGTGCACAAAAAGTTGAGAATTAGTAGGAATACCTGTAAACGTTTGCCAGTTTTGCATGTGCAGTGGAATGCATCCAAAGATGAAGACGTGTTTATTGGATGTAAGTGTTTAGGAGGGCATTACTGTGGTGGTGGGCTTTCTTCTCCCATTAAAAGCACAAATTTGGAGTACCTGGTAGAGTGGAGATAAGGGAGGAGGGAATGAAAATCTTCAGCTTTGTTGTCAGGCTAGAGACAACTGCACAACTTATTTCCCTTTCACTACTTAGCCTTCACGTCTTAAAATCTTTAGGGGGGGTGGGTTGAGGTGTCCTACCATAATAGTGAACATACAAACATTGAAAAATAGAACTGATAGCTAATATCACATTATGTTGAGGAGAAATAAACACATCAGTGGTAAACGTGGGCTGAGTGCCGAAGGTAGACTTCTTTATGTCTATATGAGCGAATGTTGGTGTACTTTAATATTTACATGGTTAGATTGCTCTGGCCTGAAAAGCTGTGTTCTAAGCTAGTGAGACTCTCAGGTATTGCAGATGCTGTGGACTCCAACTCCTAAGGAACTGCCAATGCTTTCTGACTAGTCCTGAGTTCATGCATGAAGCGTATGTTAGGAGTCTATAGGCAAAAATTCCTTCTTTTTTTCTACACCTCTGCCCCCTAGCTGCCTCTGAAAGGTGGCATACACATTATTGCCACAGGTCAGCCAGGAGATTTAATTAACAAATACCTGCACATGAAAGGAGCCTTGCAGAGAAGTCTGAGCTAGACATCCATTTTAGGATTCTCTGCAGTTGTAGGGGAATGAGATTTTGTGACTCAGGCAGTGACTCGCCGTTAGTTCTGTGTTACTAATAACTGTGCAATAGCTAGCTAGCTACCTAGTTTTGGTAGAGATTAGTCCCTCTGTGGAAGTATTTAAAGTGCTTTGACCTGGCTTCCTAAAGCAGCAAGGAATGCAGGATTATGCAATTAATCAATCAATCCCTTCTTTCCTCTTGAAAGAGTTGGTTAATTTCAGAAAAATTTAACAGTGGAGTAGAAGAGTAAAACCAAATATTTTTACAAAACTTTAGGACCTTAGCAGCTGGGGGAAGAGGGGATCTATTATTGTATTGCTGGTGGAAGGGTGGTGGCATGGCAGCATCCATGCAAGAGCTGGATCCTCAGCCAGGGTCTGTTGGGCAACCAGTTTTGTAGTCCCTCTACTCATGGAACTGCTTATCTGTGAGTCTTTGTGAATCATGTAGAGGGTGTTGAGTGATGTGTTTGGAGAAAGGTGGGGGATTTTTATTGTTGCTATTGGTTTGTTGTTTTTTTTTAAAGCAAGTGATGATATGAGCCTGACTGGTCTGGAATCCTACACCATCTTTCTTGCAACAGCAGACATATTTCAGTCATCTTTTCCAGACCAGTTTGTGACAACCAAGCTAAAACCACCTTTCTGAAGTTTGGTAACAAAGTTAATAGCTGTGTAGATCCAGCTACACATGAGCAGGAAGGGTGCTGAAGTTTACAAGCATCCATGACAGCTCCAGTTTGATTTAGTTGCCATTCAGCAGTCTGCTGTCTCCTGTCATATGATTGCGCCTGTTCATCTGAAAGACTCAACTACGGTCAGGGACACACTTTCTGCTCTAGCAGCTGTATTAAAGGAAAGTCCACAGATGCCCAGATGAAAGGGTTTCCCAATATTATTCTTGTCTAACTGGCAACACTGCTTTTAATTAGCATGGACTCCCCTCTTTCTTTTTCCAGCTTCATCTGTTGCTACAAGAATTTTTGGTTTGGGTTCTGTTGAATTCCCCAGGGAAGCTTGCAGCTTCTTTGGTCTCTAGCTGCCTTCCCTCAGGGGAAAGCAACTGTGCAAGACTGTAAGGACTGAAGTTCTTGGGCAAGAGTTTCAAAGCAAAGACAGAAATTGCACAAATTGACAGGAATCAAGGAACAGAAAGAAAATACCAGAGATGAAATACGCAGGTAAATTCATTTTAGAAATACTTTTTTTTCACCTTAATTCTTGCAAACGGGTTGTCTACAATCTTAGCTTTTTATTTAGTTTCCTTAATTTTAGATAGACAGCAGTCTTCAAATGCTTATGGTATTTGGTGCCCTTCCAAGTTAGTTGCCATGGCCAAGGAAGTTGCAGTGGCTTTGTAGACAGACCTCAAGCCCCGAAACCAACATAAAATGAAAAGTGAAAGGGAAACCCCATCAACAGCAGCACAAAAATCCAAAGCCTTAGTAAAAGAGTTTAGATTTTTTGCACTGTCACTTGCTAGGGTCAAAGAGGTTACTTTGGACAAAAGATATCTCGGGGCAAAGGTGCTCTCTCCATATAGGGTAAAAGTGGTACTAATAAAATTGATACACTGACTTATCAGCCCTTTAAAAAAAAAAGGGGGGGGGGGGGAAAGGCAGGATATGGCATAACGAAAGCTTCGGTCATGTGAAAGTTGCGCATTTCCTTGTTTATCCTGTGTGACCCTGACTGTCAAAGTTAGGTGTCAAGGATTTGCAGGCAATGTATCTGAAAGGTTATGTCTTTTTGAAATACAATATGCAAATACCATGTGCTTAGCAGGGAGCTGCCAAGAGCTTGCTGGTAGAAATACTGGTAGAGCAGCAGGTGGCCTATGAGCTTAGGGGTCCGGCCTTGATTGAGACCTCCAAATTCTGCCATAGTTTCATGTAGTGAACCTGGTGGATTATTTTCCCCCATGCTTTTAGATTTGTATAGACTTAGATGCCTTTGGAAGAGGGTAGGGATAGTCTCACTGTGCGCAGTGACACCCAAAACACAAGACAACCCCAATCTTTGCTAACCAGAATAAACTTATTTTGCCCTATTGTCAATACAGATCATCCAAAATACTAGTAATAAAGAAAATAAACCAGAGAAGATAGCGCATACTTTCAATGATGTGAGGATGGATTGTGATGGATGGATGGACTGATGATCACACCTATTCATTTCAGGAGCCTGTTGCTTTGGTATGCTGCTTTCTGTTTAGTGCTCCGGTAGATGTCCAATAGCTTGAAGCAGAGTGAATAAGGTAACTGCAAAGATGAATAGATTTGTGTAAACAAACGTGATTTTGTGCAGCTCAGATAAAAGCCAGGGAAGTACTCTGTTGTTACTGAAGTGAAGGAAAACAAATGAATAATGTATAAGCACCTCTATCAAGAGAAAAAAATTTGTACCTTAAGGGAAAAAAATACTCTAAGCTGTACTTAACTGTAAAAAGATGCATTATATGTAGATGAGGCGCTTAGGGACATGGTTTAGTAGGCGTGGTGGTGTTGGGTTGACGGTTGGACTCGATGATCTTGGAGATCTCTTCCAACTTTAATGATTCTATGATTCTATGATTCTATACAACTGAAAGGCTCTGGGCTTTTAAGCAACGACATAAATGACAGAGTAAGGTGGTAACTGTTCTAGGGTGTGAGGAAAATAATGCTGAGGATCTTTGTGCCCTGTGAGCTATGATCCCATCTCCTCACTGACAAAATCTGCTGGTAGGAGTAGTAAGTACTGCCATTTTCTTCCCTTCTCAAAAAAGAAGTTCAACAGGTGTCACAACTGATCTATAGCTAAGAGCAAATGAATTATAACTGCAAGTTTGTATTATGGGTCTGACTTTACGGATGCTAGGAGTCTATTGTGCCCTGCCTTTCTAACTCAGTCTACCTAGAAGTAAGTCTGTCGATCAAACTGTGGTGTGGGAAGAGGCACACACTCCATAAGGTGAAGTTGGCCAAATGTGTTTTCAGGGAAATTAGTTTTTTCATTGAGGACAGATTATTTAATGAAGAAGTGTTGCTCTCTTTCATGACTTAGAAAAAGTGAGGGAGACTTCTGCTGAATTGCAGATGAATGTGGCTGAAATATGTCCAATGCAAGTATAAACTACCATTATTCGATCTGTAGGAAAATGCTAGTCTTATGTGCGCTGCAAAGCAGGGATTGAGCCAGCATCTCCAGGAATACCCCGGTCCTGTGCCCTTACCAGTATACTGTAGAACCACTTTATTTACCATGAATACATTTGAAAAGCTTCATTTATTTTTTGTTTTGTCTTTGTTCCCATACAGAACAAAATCAAGTGTTAAAAGCTGATGTGGTACTGAACTATTTCCCCCTGTCCTCAAGACCTCTGCAGTTAGATGGCTTTGCAGCTCCCGGGGACTGCAGCAGCAAGGTGGCAGGGCCTCTGCGCTGTTCCCTAGTGCCAGGGAGCCACACAACAGCCACTCCTTTGATTTGCTTTTCCTTGATTTGCTTTTCCTTGATGGCCGTTATTTGCTAGAAGCTGCAATAGTAGTGGACTTCCCTTCTGTCCTCCTGGGGAACAAACATGCGGTAAAATACCTTCATTCCTTTGGAAGATGTAACAGGTCATGAAGATCTAGTGTGCAAATATGCAAAATTTTTACAGGACTTAAGAAACTATTAATGCTAGCTGAGAAGATGAATTTATATAGTAACTGAGGTGTGTTAATCTTACAACAAGGACAGGTGCTTTAGAAAGTTAAACCTTAAATTAAAATTATTTATTCCTTTAAGTAATAATTTTTGACTGATTTTTATATATGTGTGTACGTGTGTGTGTATATATATACAAAAATTGACGTTTCGGTGCACCGTTCTCCATTGATTTTTTACATATTTTCTCTCCGCTAGTGTCAGGGAATGGCTGCATTCTCTTTGCTTATAATACGATAAGACCCACAATTAACCACACTTACACAGGGTGCCAGCTATTTGATGTTCTACTATTCTCCTCCTGGCATTATCTGACTTTCTCAGAAGTTAGTAACAACCGGTTGAAAATCCACCAGGAGGATTTCTAGTTAGCAAGTGGGCAGCTGCTGCTAAAGTTAACCCTTTACAACTTGTGGAAACAAGGGAGTTCCTTCAAGAGAGGAATGAAGGAGGGGTTCAGTTGTAGAGCGCTGACAGTACTTGTGTTAAGTAAACTCCCAGCAGAGCTGAGAATGGATGCTGTTGTTCATTAAGAACTGAATGGACTATTTCACAGAAACCAGTAACTATATTCAGAGCTGAAAGACTGTAGCTGCTACAGGTGAAACAGCACCTGACCAAGACGTGAGATGTAGTATTTACTCTTTCTGATCCTGTTAAACCACTAAGAGCTTTGTCTAAAGACTGTTGAAATCTATTTAAAAGACTATCCTTAATCTAGACTGACTTTGTTTCCAAAATACTTCTGTGGGTTTTTTTGCGGTTTTGGTTTTAATTAATAACCTTTTTAATCTTTCTGTAATTCTATCCCGTATCCATTCCCTGTTATTGCCATACTGGATATTTTTCCTCTGGTTGTCTTTGTTATAGAACTGGTAGGAACTGGCTGAAGTTAGATGAATGTAAATTTTCTGTAGTCGAATTAATTTTGAACTTTCTTGGCTGGGAGGAAGAGCGAGGTGTTAAGTAACAAAAACATGACTCCAGATCAGTTGATGTGCCACTGGTTTCCATGCTAGACTTCTATGTGTTTGTCACTACTTGAAGAAAATACAAACGACAAGTGTGTGGAAGTCTGAAAGAAAGCATGCCATCAACAGTGAAGCAGGAGCGATTTTTTGTGTAAGGTTTGAAAGGAGCATCCATACTTTAAAATAAATCTTATAACTCTGCGTGGACTTTTTTTCTTCAAACCACAGCGGTCATCTCTTGGCAGTAATTCAAGGAATATTGAAATAATGCAAACCTGAAAGAAGGTAGAAGCATAACATGTCAACTTATCCCAGGCACTTTTAGAGTCTAGTATAGTTGACAACAGTGATGTTGCATAATTATTTCAACAGCAAATCCCCATGTGATTCTTTTTAAGTGACTGGTTAATGCCCAAAAGGTTGCATGTTAGAAATTAAATTGTTGAACCTCTTGTAAAAGAAATCACTTGCAGCATTTTACATATTAAATTCTTGCAATGTTTAAGTGAAAAGTAAACAGCAATAACACCACTGGTTTAGCTTTTTCCCTTCATTTAATGTATAAGCAAGTATTCTCCTAGCATTTTTGTTTGTGTGTCTACTACAAAAATTTATATATCACGCCCCTATGTTATGCTCTGGGAGTTTAGAGAGAGACCATTTAACTGAGGGGAAGTAAGGTTTAAAAAATAATTTTAATGATATTTTAGAACCAGGGCTCTCAAAAGAGTTTGGGTGCCACTCAACTTCTATTTTACATGCCTCCTCCCAAGATAGTCAAGCTGTCTAGTGGAATACTCAGACCTAAATTTGGCATCCAAAGCATCTTGGAAAATAACAGGGAGAACTAACTCATCATACAAAGATGATGCAGTGGGCCAGCTTGTTTTGGGGGCCAGCTAGGAAGGATGGTTAGGAGAAAAATCCCCAGATATGCAAAGATGAGTAGGTAAATTGGGGTGGAGGGAAAGGATTTAGGCATTTAACAAGAAGTACTTCTCCCTAATCGGGTGCATCTCTCCACTCCTCTTGGAGTTAAGCTTTTTCTTGTTACATTCGACTGCCTCTTAAATCACAGCTGAAGAGGATACTCCTTATCTTCTAGTTCACCAATAATAGGACAACAGGTACTCAAATCCTTCTATGAGAAATCAGCACTAAAATGGTAGTTAATGCTCTTAATCTCCGAGTTTAACAACTCAGTTGTTGTAACTGTTCTGTACATTTTCATGTCTAACCAATTTTAACCTTGATCGGGCTAAACTTTCCTATAACCATCTCTCAAACAGCATATGGTCTAACTCTCACCAGCTTGCTAGTTTTGGCCCATGTGGCATCAATAGCATAGTAAAAAACAACTTTAGCATTGTCTTCCTGTTTGCTTATTGCAATATATGGAACATAACATTCAATTAAAATATAAACACATCCTTTATTGTTAAAGTCAGTGTTTGTTAGTAAAATTTTAAGCAGTCATCTCTGTGACCTTTTAAGTCAATCTGTTTTCCTAAAGCAACAAAATGTACAGTATGGCACATTCTCTTTGCTGATTCATGTAAATACTTGTATTTCTTTACTGTGGGAGTGTTTCATATAAAAGTTTCTAATTACAGTACTGAAATCTGGAGTTTAAGCATCAGCTTGTGTTAACATAATCTTCACTCAATATCTAAGACTGTAGTAGAAAAGTGGCCAAAATAATCTGATGGGCCTGTTTCTAAGATGGGACATGCCTGGTGCCTCTCAGGGCTGCAACAATGCTATAAGAAGCATAAGCGGGCAGGCCAGCAGGCTGGCCAGGTACTGCCAGCTACAGTCAGGGAGCAGCATCGTGTATCCAGGCACCATACAAACACCTGCCAGGCAGAAGTTTCTGCTCCAATGATCTGCTGGATGATGGGATGCATTTTGGTGCTGCTCATTTGTGGGATATTACTGTGCTCAAATACACCGCTTGGACAGGTAAACAGCAATCTAACAGGGTGTTGGCACAGATCGGTGTTTATTTTCCTTGTAAAGCCAAAAGTATTGGTAACCTGTTTTCTGGAGATGCTATAAGTGTTTCTGAATGCCAACTGGGCAATGCAGCTATCAGAAAGCAAAAGCACTGAACTTGGTAGGGCAACCTGTGAAACCCGCCTTCACTGCTGGCTCCCTATGGGATTAGTCTCCAAAATGCAGAATCATTCCATTATTTCTGGAAAAAAAATATATTATTTGTCCATTCTTTCTCTTATAGAACTTTTAAAGCAATTATCCTTTTGCTTTCTCTTTTAAAAATGCTATAGGCCTTCCCCCCCCTCCTTTCTTTCCCACAAAACCAAGGTGGGGATAGAAAAAACCTAGGACTAACTTCACAAAAGGCATTTAACAATGGCATTAGTTCTCCAAGTGTTTCTGGCACTTGCATCATTGAGCTGCTCTCTGTCTGGTTTGCTTCCCAATTCCACCAGAAACAGCTTCATTTTTTTTTAATATTACGCTTCTACAGTGTTGCCTGATGCAAAAGTTCTGGCTGTCTCTGACTCCAAAGAGGAAGCAGCAAAGAATCAAGTCGCCAGGGCTTCCTCCCAGCCAGTAAGACAAGAAAGAGACTGCAGGGGAATATGTACTTAGTACTTTCTATGGGGCTGAGCCCAGCCTTCCTGCTTTCTCGGGGAGAGCACCCTGTCACAGGGAGAATGAAACTGATGGATGGGTAGTCGTTACAGCATGCACCTGGAAAGGAGCAGGAGAAGAAATCTGCATGCCAGTTTTTGCTCTAATAAGTATCTTTATATGTGAGTCATCTGAGCACATACAGAAAAGTAGACAGCTGAACCAAACCACCTTACAGAAATGAAAAATCTTTTTTTCCTATGAGTGTCATTGCTACCCTGCTTTTGGGTTAATTCAAATGTTTTTCCTCAGGGGAAAAAAAAAAAAAAAGCCTTCTTTTTTGGCAGAAGCACTGAACTCCAAGTATATTTACAGGTGTGGGTGATGTACCTCCATCCCTGAAGGGTTAGAAATCAACTCTCAGGGAAAAGAGTGGTATTTCCTATAGATTACTTTGGATAGATATCTTTACTGTTCTCAGTGACTTCCCTTCCATGGGAGAGTTATCTAGCAGAAATACCAGGGCTTGCAACAGAAATTAATTTATTTGCCATCAAGATTTTCTGACAGTCATCTTGCAAATTACTTGGAGCAATAATACACATGCAGCTTCAGGGAAGCTTCTGGCTCTGTTTAAGTGAATTAAACGTAGCAGTAGGATAGTGCTTCTTCATTCACAAGACCGAAATCACCACATCCTTTGCTGGGCTCCTTTGTGCAGTTGCCTTGTACCTAGCCTTGGTGCTCAGCCTATTTATGATGCACTCAGCTGAACTGAGCCAGAACTGTTCAAACAACTGTGAAACAACTTGTGAAGCAGTGCGAGGTGTTCTATTCTGTAGCTCCTTGCAGGGCAAATAGTGTGAGTCAAGGCAGGTGGCACTTCACAGCCTGAATTGTGCATTCAAATGCCACCAGCCAGTATCTGGCCATCTCATACACATGTAAGAGGCGTTTTCTCCACCAACTTAGAAGGTTACAAAAGGCCTCTGCATCTGACAATGTCTTTTTTACATCCACTAAGCAAAGATCAAAGGGGGGAAGACAGCTTTTAAAAAAAAGAGACTTTGCCAATCTGCTTGTCATTTAGAAAAAGCTTAATGTATAAATGTCATGGAAACAAGCTGTTCCTACTAAATAAAACCAATACTGTTCTTCATATTTCTTCCTTCTTAATCTTTTTAATGCAGAGGGAAAAGAAGGCAAATGTTACACAGTTAAAAGCAAATATTTTCTATGGTAGTAGTCTAGCTGTCTGTATTTTTTTTTGTTGAGTCCTCTTTGAACATTGTATGCTACAGCTGGAGATCTTTGAGCAGAAAGCTGGCAGGGGAAGTAGATGTTCACATAGGCAAAGTGTGGGCTACAGGCAGATGCTCTCATGCTGCCACCAGACACCAGACCATGTCCACATTTTCTGTAGAGATGGCCCATGTCTTCTGCATGGCAGATGTGGACACGGCCTCCAAAGGACAATTCAGACCTATCTGTTGACCACTAATAGGCTGCAGGCTGTGCCTGCTGAGGGTCAAACCCTCTCTCTGTCCTATTTCTACTTCTCTGAAATTTGTTGCAAACTTATTTGGAAAGTCTATCTGCTACTTGCCCATCTCTCTTCTGTTTCCCTTCTGCCAAAAAGAATATCTGCAATTCTGGAAATGCACATATTTCATGCTGCTGTATTACAGCAATTGCTTCAAATTGAAAATAAATATAGCTGAATCACTAAATACATTTTATAGGCTGGAGAAAACAGGGTAGCAAGGCAGGAAATATAACCCTGAATATAGGAGTTCTGGAAAAGCAGTCTATTTCTTACGTACAATTTTTATGTTTCTTTTCATGCACTTGATAACGGAAATAAGTATGGCCTAATTTCCTACCACTGCAGTTTCAATACCTGATTAGCTTCCTCTGTGTGTAGATTGTAACTAAAAAGTCTGAAAGAACAAAAACCTTCCAGCTATTCCTGCATTATCTTCCAAAGTAGGTTGGGATATCATGGGAAAGCTTCTTCTCTCCAGACCTGATCGGGGATGATGTGCTGAGCAGTCAGTGAAAGGTATTAGAGCAGGTGAATTCAATGGGCACAGACATTTTCTGGCATGTCTGTGGAAATGGCCTGGCAGTGGTGCCAGCTGAGCTGCCTGAAGTCAATACACTCCTCAGAGGGTCCTGAGCCCAGCAGCAGGAGGTGCTTTCAAAGCGTGTTGAAACCACAGATAATGCAATGCGTTTGATTCACCGTTATTAGCCAAACTGACTGAAAGCTCTGTTTTAAAGGAAGCTAATGAAGTTAGGTGGCTTGCTAGCACATTTCGGCCTTGGGACTGTCTTCTGATCTCACGTGCTCAGGAGTGAATCTGCATGTCTTTTGTCTCACCATCACGCAGCACAAATGAGACTCTGACCTCCAGCCAACACAGATATAAGAAGGACTAATTGACGTCTCTCCTTGCACCATTTTCCCCCCCTCTCTCATTTTTTTGGAAGTAGACTTTAACGTTTAACCACTTACAAGCTAAGCTCTCAAGTCTCATTGCCCAGCCAGAACACCTTACTAAGGTTTATTCCCCTTGAACGTTGACAACTGGTGCAGGTGGAGTGCTGTCGGTTTTGATCTCTAAAGCGCGCAGGTGTCTGAAAGGGTCCTGCTGAGTGGCACAGCGTTGCCCTGTGCTCACAGTGGAGCAGCAGACCTTGTGCTTTCCTCACAGCAGCGGCACAGCCTGTCAAAATGAGTGAAGTCTTATCACACTTGAGATGTGATAGGAAAAGCATTTTTCAGTCCATAAGACCATTTGAGAAATATAAGAACGTCGTGATACAGTGATGCGGAAGGAAGAACGGATGGAGTCATTGTAACCCCCAGGTTACATGCCACTGCCCTGCCGAGGGGGCCATGACTGCCTTCAGGTTGGGTCTTGCTATCTGCTCTCTCCAGTTACATGCACTGGGTCAGTGGCCTCTCAAGTGCCCCAGGGCCACCTTGTCTTTCAGGTCAGTACTGGCGGCTCTGTACCAGGAATTCTGACAGAGGTAGCCACGGTTCCCAGTGCTCGGCAGCTGCTGGAGGAAAACACATAGACCAAAGGGTTAAGGGTGGGCAGGAGCAATGGAGGGAGTATGGGTGGCATGCATTGTTGAGAGACCTTTTAACCAAAGTGCATGCATGCATGTGTGTGTGTGGTAAGTGATGTTTGCAAAAACAAAATCTTGGAGCTCTGATCGCTACTGCAACATTACCCAGTGAACTATTTGGTTTGAACTATTTCAAATAGTTCAACTATTTGAAACTCCAGGTTAAGTTTAGGAGTGATTCTTAAGATAGATTTCTTGTTTTACTACACGCATGTCAGGTTCATATGCTGACCATTG
>NW_008824467.1:1226135-1240422 GCF_000699105.1 Pygoscelis adeliae | reverse complement strand
GGAATCTGGTCTCAGTCACTTTGGAGAGGCAGAGCACTGCCACACTTCATTTTGCACAGATTTGTGCTACTCAGCACATTGTATATTTTTTTGTTTTTGTTTTTGTTTTTTTTAAAGGGCAATTCTGAGTGTGCAAAACTGCTCCTGAGGTATTTTTTTTTGTTTGATTTTTTGCTTGAGACCACTTGAAACCTCATCTCTTGCAATTTTTCTGGAGGCTAGGTGCCTGTCTTTTGAGACAATAATCTAGCACAAGCTCTTTCAGGTTTTCTCCTCATTTCTATTACAGAGTTTGGAGTTCTTTGTTGAAAAAATCTTGCTTTATTTCTGTGAGGTGAGCAGCCCTCATACTTCTGTAATAGTTTGACAACTTCTCCGTATAAGGTGATGGATAATATTAAACACAAACAGTGTGTCTCTATTGTTCATTTTCAGGAAATATAATTGCAGTGTCTCTTATTTTTCATTGATACCCATGACTTTCAGACCTGGAGTTAGGCTTCACTTAAACCTCTTCTAAGCTCTGAAGCCTGTAGCTGGTAAATTCACCTACCTGAACGTTTTCTTTTAACTTCATTATTATTCCTGGTGTCACATGATTGATCATTTATCTGGACTGGAGATGGTCTTCCACTCAGAGACCTGCTTTATTGTAACCACATAGCAGAACATGTGCCCCTCTTTAGACTCAAGACATTTGGAAATGCAGGTTTGGAAGGCAAAGAGCTCAGAATAGGCATCATTTTAAAGTAGAACCTTTTACTCTAACTAAAAGCCTGTTGCTTGCTTCATGTATAATTGAAAACAGTCTAGATTCTCCGAAATATTTGAAGATGCTAATGGGTTTAAGTGAATCCGAATGCAAGGGAAGTCAGCATAAGGCATTTTATGCTTCACTTCTCCATCTGATTTTGTTACTTGCCACGTTAGATTGCAACAGGTTCATGTTTGTGGCTTACGGTTTTTCTTGCACTGCAGCTGTGTTGCATATCCTCCATTATGCAGAAAGGTTTTGCAGTCCTCTGCAGGAGAATCTTCTTCATATAAAAGCCTGAAAATTATTGACCTAAAGGAGCTTCAACTGTATCACTGTAATAAAGTATAATATGCAGCAGTATGGTCATGCTAATTCTGGCAACTGCCTCCATTTTAGCCTTCTCAGAGCATGTCTACACACCCTAGCCCAGACTATGCTGCACCTGCTCCATCCACGCGCTGTACTGCCCAGCTGCAAGCAATTCTTGGCAGGGAGTCAAGTACCTGCATTAGGCTTGGTGCTATGCTAAGCCATAAGTCTTGAGCAGAGTTGCATAAATTAACGCAACTGCCCTCTCCTGTTTCTGTGGTCATCTTGTGCATCACGCTGTTCTTGAGGCATGGGGCTTATTTGCTCAGTGCTGTGCTAACTCAGTCTATAGTGAGTGAAACCTGGGGTTTCTGGAGTGAGTGACACCCTGTGGTTTCTGGACCAGAGCTGATACGCCAAGGGTGAGGCACTCAGGTGGGTCAGAGCCATACCATACCTAATTGCAAAGTGTCTCCTAAGCATCTCTTTTTCTTTATTCTCTCAGTCATGGAGAGGGCAAAGATCCTTATAGATCCTTACAAGGTTTGGAGAAAAAAGGCTAACAGACATTACAGCTCAGTCTTCTCTGCACTTGTGCTAACAGGTATAGGATCAGATTCATAAGCCCTGATTGACAGATGTAGGTTAATTTTATTATGCATACATAAAGTTCCACATACATAAATGGTTGGCTCTGAATGTGTGTAAGCTCCACCTCAGGACTGCACTGATATGGCAGTGCTCTTCCTGGGCTACAGCTGGCTTGTATCTAGGTAGCCAGGAGTGCTGGTGGAAGAAATTTGTGACCATTCCTACCTGAGCACGTAGATATGCTGGTGCGGGGGTAAGTTTCTGAAAGTGAGGCACAGCAGTGTTAGCTCTTTCCTCCCGTCCCCTCTTTACTTGGCCGCTTCTCACCACTTAATACTTATTTTGAGAGGGGTGGACTAAAAAGGCAACAGGACTTCAAGGACTTTCTTTTAAAAAAATAAACAATATGAGCAACAAAAAATTTGGGAGATGGAGACAACAGACTTACTAATCAGAAAATCTTCCTTCCATAGATAAAACTTACTAAGAATTTTTCATAACTTTTAATTAGGGGAAAAGAGCTTTCAGACAATTTCCATTTCTAGTACTGATATAGGTAATAGGTTTTCTTCTGAATTCTCATATTTAAACCATTTATTCTTTTATGCTTAGATATGCTTTTAATGTGTGGTGTATCACTTTGAATGTCCACATATCATGTGACATGGAAAGAGTCTTACAAACTGAGCGGGAGTAAAACAGCATGCCTATCACTTATCTTTGACCTCTAATGACGGCAGCAATTCAGACCCAGACTGAGGAGCCACGGTTTTTGAATAGCTCAAGAGGAAAGATATGGACTTCCAGAAGGCATTCAGAGCTCTTAAGCTGGATGCTTAACTTTTAGATAGTTAAGCTCTTTCCATATCAGATCCATCTTTATGGATCAGCAGGAGGGAAAGAAAGGCTGAGTCGCACAAGTCTGTCTGGGAAGATCTGCAGGCTTGCAATAGATAATGATTTGCAGAATTAAGACCTGCAGAGCATTTGAAAGTATAATACCTGTATTATTCTGATCCTGCAAAAACGTAAATGTAACTAAAAATACTATTTAAATCAACATACTTAATTTTAAGCATGGGGAATAGGCCAATTTGTGATCTTACGTTTCAGTCCTTACAGGCAAGATATCTTTGCTAAGTGTCATTAAAAATTGAGGGATTAGCAACAACACTCCAAAGTAACTGATAAATGGAATCGGTGTCTGGAATGCAGCGAAAAGGAGAAGTTCAACAGCAACTGAAAGCTGAATCTTCCTATCGGTGAGACTAAAGCAAGAGATGCATTTTCAACCACAACATGCTAAATATGCCATGCGCTTTGAGAAAGATTCCTTACCATTTGTAAACAATCTTTTAAAGAAAAATATACATTCAACTACATGAGCAGTTTCAGAGATCTGTCATAATGCTACTTTTTGCTTTTGGTGAGCTCATATGCTGAACATGGTGAAGGAGCTTAACTTTTGGAAATAAAAAATCAGTAATGGAACTTGTGGTACTACAGAACTCAAAGAAGGAAAGATTAAAAGGAGTTTTGTATCAGGAGTAAGAAAATCAAACACATACTGCTTTGTGCTCTCCTGAATATAAATTTATATCTGTCTTTTGTTCGACTGGATTCACATGTAGCGCCTAAGTGTTTTTCAAAACCAGGTATTAGAAGAAAAGAATCTTCAGTACCAAAAATGCAGATAAAATATTTGTATTGAGCTTTAGAGTAAATTAAGAAATTGAACTGGAGTATTCCATGGTGTCATCATTTGTTGTTTGCTTTAAAAACAAAGGAAGGAATCCAAAAGGATTTGGCAGATTGTTACAGAACCCTACTGATGGGGATAGTCCTGGTACATCTCACAGCCCTGCTTGCATAAAGCTGCTGCAAGAATTTAGTAGGTTCAGGCTCCTGAGTCCTACTGGGTAAAGGAAATTGAGAGGTCAAAGATGACAGTTGCTCTTTCACATCAGAATAAACCAGCTCAATACTTATAGCTAGATCTTAATTCAAACTTAACTCTGTCAGATTGGAAAGATTTTAAAGAACTGCGGAGCTACAGTTCTTTAAAAACCCAGATGTACAATCTGGAAGAGAAAAAAAACGGGTCTTACAAATCTAAAAAAGATGTAAACAATGAAAGAGCTAGTTCAAGCTGATAGGACAAAAAGGAATGTACTCAAGCTATAGCAAGTGTATTTCACATTCAATGACAGGAAAAATATTCTAAACTAAACACAAAAAATGGGAGAATGGGCAAACAAAAATCTTCAAAAAAAGAATTCTGAAACTTGACTATAAAATTCCAATATCATTAATCACTACTTCTAATCCTGCCAGACGTGTAAAGTGGGTGGCCTCATGACCACGCAAAATCTCATCTACTTTAGGACTGGACTAGCGCAGTATTAGCACTATATAATATCCATCTTTTCCTTTGGAAATGAACTTCATAAAAACAAAAGCAGAACTGCTGATACTGTGCATACTGCTTATTGTTTTCAGCCACAAAATACCACAGTCTGTAAACAAGGCACTCCAAAGGCATGCAACTCTCCTGGTCATCTAGGGGGAAAAATACTCCAAACTCATCATCTTTCTCAAGGACATAAAAAGTGTTGGAGAAACTCTTGACCTTTCCATAAACAAGCAATGCCTTTGCATGTAACATATTCATCAGTTACATATTTTGTACCCCTAAAAAAAGGCAGACCCTTTATTTTAAATAGGCCTAAAGTGTCTGCTGTTTTTCAGATTATGCATCTGGTTTGGGGCATTTCAGGTGCTGGGGAGAACAGCTCTTCTGTCTTGTCCAGCACGGCTCTGCCCTGACTTTCTGCATTACTATCTTCCCTGCCTGACGCTACTGACCAGAACTCACAATGTCTCATGGAGCAATCGGCATTTCCTTCAACATGCACGGTAGTTACTTCTAGGCAGACGTAGTATTCCTTGGAAACAGTCAGCCATGCCTACTTGTTATACTTAGTTATAGTGTCACCCTTGTCTGTAGATTGGGGACAGGATGGGACTAGTGTATTTCATAAATAGCAAGTACTATAAAATAGTTCATAAAGTCAAATAATTTCCTGTTTCTAATCAGGAATTGTGAATGCAAGTTGCATGTACTGAGCATTTAAGCTTACCTAGTTTTCCTACTCTGGAATATAAACCAGGAGAAAAGTCAGCCAGAACTTTTTCACAAATGTGCACACTATGCTTTGTGGTTTTTTTTTTAAGAAAGCAGGGGACCTTATTATTTGTGCATGAAAGTAAAGTACCACAGATACCCCACTGCCATAACTCAAGTCTACAGCAGGTATTTTTACAGCAGTTTTTGGAAATACTGCTAGAAGTGTCTTGCTAAGCTTGACTGCATAGCAGAAACCATGGGGATTACACAAACGTAATGTATACAGAACACTGCTGCCATCACGCAATTGTGTGTACTATAACTCTGTGTGTCAGTCATTCACTCCAGAAACATTAAACACAAAAAAAGGGAGTGGAGAAAGTAGCAACCTAACACTTTCAAAACCCAAATAGCATTAATGGGAGACTTCCAGCTTGAAAGTGACGCTTCCGTCTGGACATACTTACCCAGCATAACTGTGAGACGCTGAATAAACGAACAGGACTTTACCTGTGCTTTTTGCATGTCAGTAGCTTTACAAATAGTCAGTTTAAAAGATCTTTGCCATGGGCATTGCATAAATAATTTTATATACATAAGTATATATGTATATATATTATCTATGTGTGTGTGTACGAATGCATGTTAAACAAAAGCCCTAGGAAGATTTAAAAAACCCATAGCGTACTTCGTAACTTATTTTCTAGGATAAACTATATTTTTAATTAATCACTTCAGAAATCGAAGCTGTCAGTGACCTTTTAAAATGACTATACATATACAGCACACCGTTAGATGAATATTGGTTTTTTTCCCCCTCCACTGCAAGCAACGTTTAGAGAATTAGTTTTCATACTGAGAGATAATTATTAAGCTTCAATTTTGTTTCTTAAAAGTTTATAATTAGGCCTTTTGATTGTAAGCTTTTTTTTAGTTGTTAAGTCCAAGTAACCAAGCAACTATGTGCACAAATTAACCTTTTTATTACATTATATACTGTAGTAGTAAAGTTTGTTTGAAGTGCATGAATAAAAAGTTAATGAAATTACAGGAGGAACAATCTAATATAGCAATAATAGGTGCATTCACTGTGCATCTGAGAGGAGGAGGGGGGAAAAAAGAAGAGTTTTCACTCATTTTGGCCTAAAACGTGTTCAGGTTTCCAGGATTCTGACATCAGAACCCAGATAACACTGGTTAGAACCATAGGGCTTTACAATAAAAGCTAAAATATTGACCATATGATGGCAAAAAGTCTTTATTTTGTGGTTAACTTATTCTCTTCTAGCTACTCTCTGATGAAGTTGGTGGTGCTGTGGAGGATGATCTCCTTCTTCTTGACAAAGATCGTGATCGTTCAGCACTGTAGGCAACATGCTTATCATAATTTTGTATCTGAGCCTCGAGGAAATCCCTCTGTTGCTGGCTGATTGTCTGGCTAATCAGTCCAGGGAGAGCTTGAATGCTACCAATTAAAGTTTCCAGTTTAGTTTCCAGAGTAACAATTCTCTTCTCAAAATCTTCGCTTCTTTCATTTAAGTCAGAAATCATGTCATACATGATGTTTTGAGTCTGAAAGTAGAAGGATGTAAACAAAGGTTTAGAGAGACCTTATAAATATTGTTACAAGCAGCACAACTCTACAGGGGTTTGTAAATGCTTTTGCACTTCACAAAAAAAAAAAAAAAGGATATGAATATTATAACAATATCTACTCTTGTGAAATAATTTTCCTTGTAGATTCAGAATAAACTTTCTACTAAATTTGTTGAGCAGAAATGTAATATATTTTGAGTTGATGTCAAGGTCTAAATGAATTAGACAAAAGACCAGACATTTTTTGGAATTTCAGCTGCTTAGAAATGGACCGTGCTAAGCTTTGTGAACAGTCAGCTGTGTAAGCCACCAGGAGACCGAAGGCTCCAAAGCTGTGATCCATCCTTGACTCTTCTGTATTTCCTCTGGTTTTAAACACTCTCATTCTTCTAAGCAGAACACAAATGTTGTTCACCTGCTTTCTCCTTAAACTGACCAGGTTTTCTTGAACTGGCTCTAGTAAAAGCAGTTGACTGGATTGTTTTTGAAATGTAGTGCAAGGAGTAAAAACTCAATTGTATGCTTCTCTACTTCCGCGTTCCCCAATCTATCTGCCCTCTACAAAACAGTGTTTGGTTACAGCAGGTATATAGGGTGTACTTTAAAATGCCATAGTGGTCAGTAAAAATGTAATTGAAATGTGTTATTTCATAGAGACTTGGAACTGGTTAAAAATAATGACCAAATTTCTCCCTCTGATAGACTGAGACTTCAGATTAGACTTAAACTAGAGTCAAAACTGGATGTAATTCAGTAGACAAACTGATTGAAGTTTATAAACCATCCAAAGGGAATGAAAATTAATTGAATGACTGACCGCCTGAAGCGTAAAACATTTCAGTACCAGATGAGTGTCGATAACCCATTTCTCTGCATCCTGTTTCAAGATGCTAGCATAATCCTTGAAAGCAAAGTAGTCTACATTAAACAGTATCTGAAAAGTCCTCATCAGTTGCCAGAAGCTTTACACTGAAATGTATTTTTTTCAGCAACTGAAGTTGTCAGGCGGTTCTCTAACCGCCTGAGTTTAATCTTTGCTTTGCTGCATTTTAAATTGAGGAGGGTTTTACAGGTACATGAAGAGGTGTACAAGAAATCCTTAGGAAGAGCCCATTAATGCTTCTAACGTAGCCTCAGATTAAGATCAAAGTAACTGCTAAATACTGAGGTCTAATGTGAAACCTGGAATGCTATCAGCTCAGCCCTCTAACTCTCTAGTTATTAGTTTATATTAATGAAAAATCCCAAGAACAATAGACAAGCAGTTTGCAACTGAATAGCCTCTTTTACCTCATCTCAAATGGCTGAAAAAGGATTAATAAAGCCTTACATTGGCAAAGTAGGCAGCTATTATTCATTATAAAAACTTAAACAAATGCAGACCTAAATTTACTTGTCCCAAGTCACTGCTACATAAGACAACATGAATAGAAAACCAGAACCTCTAATTCCAGTCTGCATGAAAGCCTGTGTACTATGGTCCCTCACGGCACAGTCACTATCACCAGACAGGAAATCTCTTTACTAAGCAGCACTACAGTACTACGGCCCACTCACAGTTCAGCATTTACCATGACCACTGCAGTCACTTCAGGAGCTCTCAGGATCAACTTCTCAATTGTGAAATCTTTTTCCAAATGTACAAAAAAAAATAAAATATGGTGCATTCAAACTTCAGTCAGAGCGATAAACAAGATGTTTCATTCAGTAGGTGTTACCACAAAACACACACATATTTTAATTTCCTACAAATAACAAACTTGTTAACAATATTTGCATGTATAATGCATAACATTTTCACTTACAAACTCTTCATTTTGAAAGGATGAATGTTAAAACAACAGTAATTGCCTACTAACCTTTGCCAGGTCCACCAAAGTGTTGGCTTGATCATTCAGTTTCCTTTGTTCCATTTTTACACTTCTTAATCTAAAAAGTGGAACTTTAAGTCAGATTTTTTTGCTTATGTGGTCATATTAGGATTTCTAAAAAGCATGCACAAAACTTACAAGAGCAAATAACTGCATGGACAATGCCTTGAGTACTTTGTGTAAAGTCAGAATCAGTCATGTGCCTGCTACAATGAGAAGCATGCTTCTTCAACACCGCAAGAAAGGAAAGAGCAAAGAAATGTGATGTCCTTGAGAATACCATTTGCCATGGTCAAAGTTGAATTCAAAAAGGGAGATAACAATTTATCCAGACTATATGAAAGAAAGCCAAAACATTCCTCAAAGCCTCAGTATCGTGACAAGTAGATATAGGAAGAAACATAGAACAACTGTTTTTTATTATTAACGTTGTAGCAATCAAGAATCTTCCCATGCCTACATGACTAGATACAGGTATTAGCCCTGTTCTGTCGGAAATGGATTGGGTTAGCAGGTGTTTGAACCTGATGGAAATACAGTGATAAGTGAGTTTCTCATTACTGTAAGCAGAACTTCCACCTACCAGCAGCTAAATAACCAATATACTTGCCAATACATTTGATTTTCTTACATAATTTGTGAATCTAAATATGATTACATTTTAAACTTACATTAGACATTCCTTTTCAATGCGCTATTTAAACTACAGCATTGAAAAACAATGGAAGAAGCAGCAAGGGTCTATTTTTTCTCTTTGATGCCTACCTATGTGCATTATTATTAGTTATGCACATTCTTTGAAAGACATATACATGACCTTTCTTATGTGTTCCCTGAAACAAAGTCCATGTTTTTCAGAATAACTACTAGAGGAGTGGTTTGTAGATGTGATTTTCACAAATAAGCCATTTCTGCCTTAAGTACGAGTCATTTGTTCAACATTTCCCAACAGAGAAATACTTGGACATTCAATGACTTTTCTGGTGGCTCTTCTAAGCAGGAAATAGAATTTTTCAAAAACAACATATCAATTTATAAACAATGTGTGATAAGATACCATGCAGTCTACTAGTATGTCAAGGGCCAACCAAGCTAATAATTTGGTTAGCTGTCAAATGAAATGTGTTTGGCAGCATTTTGTGGCAGGTGGGTTGCTAATGCATACTCTGCCCATTTCTTTGTGATGGTGTTACTTAGAAAGCTAGTTAAAAGAAAGCCTTCTTGGAGATATTCCAAAATGAGGAAGTTTCTGTTCATATCTTTAGTTACCGATCATTTCCCTTCACATCTAGGCTAACCACCATGAGAAAATAAGTTGTGAAGAGTGACATATCTTTTAAAACACATGGAAATAACTCTGTTAAGGTAGAAATCAACTTTTCACATAAAATTGACATTCCAGTGGCTTGTTACTGGAATGTCATATGCTCTTCTTTCCCTGGAGGCTTCCTTCAGAGCACAACATGCAGACTGTAGGAATGGTGCTTTCAGAGGCTATGAGCTGGAGCTATTCTAAAGCAAAAAATACGGAGGAGTCTCCAAGGTATGGAGTTTTATCATTACAGTCTCAGAACAGATTAATTACTCAAAGGTAAGCATGTAATGATTTGACTGGAGAATGATAACCCTAGTGTTTTGGTGAGCATCTCTCAAATAATTTGCAGAATATGTGTTTTCTGCTTTTCTTAACATTCATTGACTCATCTGTTTGCTGGTTAGTATTTTAATTTTAAAATTCCAATAAATCCATTGTTACTGTAGCAATACACGTACCAGCTGACATCAACATGATAATTCCTCATGGTAAGCAATCCAATACCTATCACAGACTGTAAAAATGTATCTCTAGGTAATGGCAAGTCTTTAGCTGCAGCAGCCGGATTTAAAGAAAACTGTCAGACTTTTGTTCCTAAATTCATTAAGAGAAAATATGAAACATCTTGATTTTATGAACTTCACTTATCACAGCAAAAGATCATGATTCTGGATTGCGTTTCCATGGCAGCAATCAGACCACTGAAGTTCACAAATAAAGACTCTATTTTTTGCATGCAGACAGTGGTAAATTCTGCAAATTTAGAAAGGAACAGCTTATACAACTTACTTCCGAGCTCTATTTTCATTTTGTTGAAATAAAAAGACAAAACAAAAGAAAACAAACTGTAAAATATACTAAAACAACCAAATGAGCACAGTGGGCTCGATTCAGCAGGTGGGAGGTTCTAGGGAGTTGCTACTTCTTTCAATCAGTAACTGCCTGAGGTGGAGTCTAACTCACTTGCACTCATGATAAAGGAACATGCAATAGCTTCAAGCCATCCCATTAACTATCATCTGTAGATTTTCTTATTCATACAATACATAAAATGCCTTTTAATAGTATAATTTAGAGTGATGATTTCACGTTCATCTTATTTAGTGTGCATGAGAAGCAAAAAAGACCCAGACCAGCTGAAGGCAGTTTTAGAGCTGTGACTGTGAGTTTGAGACTGTTATCATGATCTACTCTGTTTTCTTGTATAAAACTGGCCCAGAAACTTCTCTGCTTTTATTTCTGTCTCCAGTGAAATGGCTGGGAAGGTGAAGGAGGAGGACCAATAAAAACCTAAGAATCCAGAAAGATGGAAAAGAACCATATACTACCATGAGTCACTTGAGAAAAGTTCAAAGATTCAAAGGGAGAAAAAATAATTTGCACCCTTCCACTGTGCTACAGCTGGAAGAAAGCAAACTGCTAGATCAATGTTTTCATCCATGGCACATTGTTCTGCATATTGAGAAAATTGTCCTTTTGGGTTTTTTTTTTTTTGCTTAAATACAAAAGTTTTGCGAATGGGATGCAAAGCGCTAAAGGACAGAGGGAAATGCATCATTAACATAGCTGTTCAAAGTGTGGCTGGCACAGCTAGGAAAAAATTACTGCTGCCACCTTCTTCACCCCACCTGATTAATGAATTTTTAAGGCAGGTGCAGAACAACACTTTACATCCTGTGAAGCTCTTCTGGGCTTGAATGATATATAAAGCTGCCGATCGAGCCTGATGTGCTTTTTAGATTCTTCTCTGAACATGTGTGTGCACACACACACAGACACACACACACACACACACAGACAAAATAAATAGCAAAGTTAAAATGTTAAGGAATAACCTTTGCAATCAAGGATTCAAGTCCAGCAAAGGATGCACAGGACATGCCATACTCTATCCCAGAACCCCTGCCACTCCTCTCCGTCTCCCAATCCTTTAAACTAAGCAGGATGACCAAACTGGGAAAATAGACTTCTTATATCCACATAAAAATGCCTCAACTTTTGTCAACTTTTTATTCCTTCAAGTATTTCTGCAATAGCACAGTAACATTTAATCCTGCAAACCTGCTAAATATAATATAGTAATCAAGGTTTATAGAATACTTCATATCTTAAACTTAGCTACCCATTGCTTTAAAACATTGCTATGAAACAGAGAAACAATGACTGTTAGCCTAAATTTAATAGGAAATATGATAACGTGGCCTTTCCTTCCTGTCTTTCCTGCAATATGACACATAGGTATTCTTTTCACGATGGATGCTTCCCTCACATCTCCTCACAGGTTGGCTCAGACACAGACCCACACTCAAAAGTTATCAAAACATCAGTTTGAAATTAAACTTACTTAATTTATCTCATCTCCCCAGTATCTCATGGAAACTAATTTTGTAGGCTGTACAAATGGCTGCCTCAGGCTGGATTGGGACATTGAATAGAGCAAACAAATAGTGGCATGGGTCCTGCCACTTCTTAAGAAGAATCTGTGGTTCTTGGGGACAAAAGTCTCTTTTTTTCTCCCGTGTAGTCCAAGGAAGACTAACTGAGCCATTGTGCAATTCTGCTGGTTTTGATGTGCTTTATGACAAATATGTATTATGAATTTTAGATAAATACTTATAGTCTGGCAATACCATAATTCAGCTTAATCGTACTACTAGTTACAGTTCTCAGGCTTGTTTTCAACCCCTTAAGATTTCAGGAGAGGGGAAGAACTCATGTGAATCATGCCAGAGGTGTTCAAAGGTCACACAATGACTGTTGGCATATAATCCCATTTTCTAGAACGGATGTCAGGGGTCACAGCTGACATACCAATATTTGATTTTACATGCTGAGAACATATGTTGGAGAGAGGCAACTAATTGCTGTTGGGCTGTACAATGACGCTTGATGCATATTCTTTTCATTAAATACTACATACATACTCATAGGCTCTCTTCTATCACATCATTCTGATTTTAAATTATTAAAACGTCTACTACAAATGAAACTTTTTTTGTTTTCTTCTGTCTATTGTAGCTTGTATCTTACTACCCGTAAGCAAATGTGTAACAACAAAGGATAGTCTCAGTGGCAAAAGATAAAAAAAGTCTTAGATAATTCAAGAAGCCTGGGAAACTTCTAAAAAAAATATACACAAGTTTGATTTACCCCATATTGGACACACACAGCCAGCATACTTTTTTATTTTTTTGTGAACAGGTAGTATAGTAAAACCTTATCTTTGTCTTACTCTTAGAGAAAAATCAACCTCAAGAGCAATGTTCTATGAAGGGGGAGGAAGGGGGGGGAGGGGAGAGAAGGGAGGGGGCAGGATGGGACACGGGGATGTAGAGTAACTATGACAGAGAGGGAAACTAAGAGAGAAAACACCTGGAGAGGAAAACCAAAGCAAAATAGTACTTACTGATGAATAGCTTGCAAGAATTTGCGTTGATGTTTCCTTACTTTCGCATGGTCTATCTTTTTAACCAGTTTTGTGTTTTTATAAATTAACCATGTTTCCCTGAGTACATTGGCCGCTGCATTTTTCACCTGTTTAATAAAAGAAAAACACCAGGCTGACAAAAGTAGCATTATGTATGTTTTCTCTTTTCTGGTATAAACTCTTTCTAAAGCACTTAAGACCCTGCCTAACTGTGGGAAGTGGGTACATCAAGAAGCTGCAGCACTGAGGGCAGAAAGCAATAACTAGACCAAGGGGACTGCTGAGCAATTTCTGTGTCACTTACAAACGTGATATTGGGACCAGCTCTCTTTGCACTGGGGAATAATTTGTCCCTCTTTAAAGAGTTAGCACTGTTTGGTGTTTATGGCAATATAAATTACAGTGAGGAAATACTAATGCATTATCTGTATGGTAATTAACTAAATGTATTTAATAGGATCATAAAATTTCTCTCTTTCTTGTTCTATGGTTAGTACCTCTTAATTCTCTTAGCAAGTCTCTTAAATGTCCAGACCTGTTTGAACATACTTTTTTTCTGGTTTTGTTTACATTTTTATTCTTGTTTCTTTTTTACCATTCTCTGAGGAAATGAAACAATATCTTGTCAATTAATGTGGCCAGTGTTCTGTTCCATAAGTGCTTTGAATTTTTTTTTAAATGAGGCTTTCCATAAAATGTTAAAGGCTTTCCAAGATTTTCAAGAATGCTTGAAAACAACAGACAAAGAATTTCAATGCAATGTTGATTAATGACAGAATGACTAGGTTACTTGCAAAGGAAAACTGTCGTTATTCATCTTTATTTTCTCTCCCTCTAACTTTATATCATGCCAGTCATGGCAGCATCAGAGCTAATAGGGAAAGGCATCGCAGGAAGGCCATGCAGTAGCTCTTCCCAGCAAGAGGTCCCCACCTTGTACCTGTAGAAGTGTTGGAGAACCTTGGTCCTGACTTCAGTGGAAGCACAATCACATTTTAGAGACCTCCTCATAATCTCTACCTAGTCCTTGCGTTTCCACAAGGTATGGCTATCTTCAGGCTGTGAGGAAACCTCTCTAGGTCTAGTATCAACAAGACCTTAACTGACTTAACAGGACTGTAAATCAACAAGCTCAGATAGACACCTCGGCAGACACCCTTTATACCTATATAAGAACTGCCTCCCCACTCACTCGTAGTCTTTCCCCACAGTGACTGCTTAGGGGAGATACAGGCTGTTAGTGGTGACCAGCATAGAAACGAGGGAGCCAGCACAACCAGGGCGGTGTGCTGAC
>NW_008824467.1:1215254-1226091 GCF_000699105.1 Pygoscelis adeliae | reverse complement strand
CCTGTAGCAGCACCGCACCGCACCGCTGCACAGAGCTGTGCTGAGGCAGCCAACCTCCTTCCCGCCCAGAGCAGAGCCGTAGTTTCCAGCTCAGGCATTGACATCCCTCTCCGCCCATCAGAAAGGACATGCTCTGCTGAGTTCCTCTTGTGAGCGTAAGGAGCTTCCTCTCCATGTTGGCTCTTCTCAATAACAAAGATTAAACAAGTTGAAAGGACTGTGTAGCTCCTACCCATTTTCTTGTTCCCTCAACACTGACCTGTTTTATTTCAATAAAGGATTCCTACTGCCTTGTTTGCTGCATTCTTTCATTTTCCATGATGTTATTGTAATTTAAATTATATTTCATAAGGAAAATTTTAAAATATTTTTTATGAATTCTAATGATTTCTAGAGGTTTTGGAAAAATAATCTTTTCTAAAAATATTATTATCTACAAACATCTTTCAAGGCACTTCGATACTGTGTGCTGCTAAGTGAACCCTGTGTTGAGTACACAAAGCAATTGGAAAGACTGTCTCTCTCACAAACTATGAATATGTCTCTTTCTTAAGAATGTCCATCATAGCTTGAAATTCTTGTATATATCAGTCATTTCAGCTATTTTAGCTACAAAAGATTTATATATTCTTCTCCTATGCTGCATGAAAGATTTTAGTTTAATACAATAGTCTTCAGTTTCACAGCATTTAACTGTTGGTTATACCAATTATCTTCCAGCTGCAAGGACCCTCTATAGAAGAATATTCAAATCCTCAAAATCTGATGAGAACTCGCAGTTGCCCTCAATTCAGAGAAAAGCTCAAGGCATTTGATTCCTCCTTCTTGCAAAAGCACACCCATGAAAAAGTTGTGTAGGAGAACAGAGCAGGAGACTATTTAAAACAAATGCAGAAATAAATTAACACACTTTTCCTTTTCAGTTGTGAATATAAAGTGTGACTTACTCTTTTAGTTAGCTGGGTGTCCATCATGAAATTATGCACATGTTTTTCAGCTTTGGTAAGTTCTAACTTCCTTGCCACCACAGCTACCACCAGTGCAGTGCACCCAGCACCCTGAAAACAATAAAACAAACCCCCAAGATGTTACTACTGCATTTTGCAGAGTTTTTAGTGGAAGTTTCTCCTTTGCTGTAGAAGTATGGCAGGCATCAGGTGATTCATCCCCGGTTCAATATACTTAGCACGCTACAGCTATTTCAGTTCAGAGTAATAGGAAAAGTCAGTAATTACAGGCTGGTAAACTGTCAAGGCATCAAAATAATTAGCGAGCAGCATCATTTAAAAGTTCTGCTTTTTTTCCTGCAGGGGTTGAAAATTTGAATACATCCCATTTCTAGTGCATAAACAAAGGGGGTGATCAAAACAATCTTTAAAACCCAAAATATTAGTAAATAAATGCAGAATACCCTGTTCTTAACAATTGTCTCAAGGTTACAGCAATTGCTAAAGAGGAAATAAGATTAGATTAGTATTTAGTGTACGAAAAAGAAAAGTTTCTCAGGATTTTCTGTAGGGCCTAAAAATAATCATAAATTTAGTGTTTAATCACTTTAGTATACTTCCATATCATTCTCTGCATCCTTCAAAAACCTTTTCCTATATTATTTCTGCTTATCTTATTACCATTTAAAATTGCACACATACACAAGACCATTTCTTCAAAACTTGGATGGAGAAAATATCAATTTTCTAATTTGTGCTATGTATATGTATGCATATGCAAGTATATACATGGACATGCATGTTCACAACAGGCCAAAGCCAGTAGGTGCCTGTCCCTTTGAAATGACAGTGCCTTTATCAGCATCATAAATTTAAATGTTTTTTTTGGGGGGGAGGAAAGGAAAGGAGGCTAAAATGAGAAGCATTCTCACATAATGAGAAGCAGCATCTATATATACACATCTAGAGGTATCATTAACTTTACACTATTAATAAATTCTGCTGCCTTAGTCTTTTTTTTTTTTAACAAATCTTTACAGGTTCTTTTTAAAAAAGTACAAAAATCACATCATCATATGAGGCTGTGTTTAACTTGCAGGTTCACCCCAATCTCATTGTTATTGCACCTGTGTCAGTTACTTTCCAGTATAAAGCAATCTCTTGTTGCACACTGAAGCTTACCACATTTTCATTCACAGAGCTTTCTTCCACTTTCTGTATTTTTCCCATTAATTTACTCTCTCCATTCCCCACCTCTATAACTGCCTTACTCTCTCCAGAAAATCCAGAAATCTCTGAATCTAGCTTCCAAAATACAAATTCCATTAATAAACACATAGAGACGGCAAAATAAATTAACTCATTGGAAACCCTTATTCACATAGTGTCCTCAAAAAAATGAATCTGCTCTCTCTGCTTACTTATTGAGGCACCCAATGAATTTTCTGAAAGTCTCCAATTAATTAATTCTCCATTCCCCTGGTAGATTGTTCCAAGAAATCCATCTGCTTCCTTACCGTCCTGGTTTCGGCAGGGATAGAATTAATTTTCTTCCTAGTAGCTGGTACAGTGCTGTGTTTTGGATTTAGGATGAGAATAATGTTGATAACACACTGATGTTTTAGTTGTTGCTAAGTGGTGCTTACACTAGTCAAGGACTTTCCAGCTTCTCACGCCCTGCCAGCGAGGAGCTGGGAGGGGGCACAGCCAGGACAGCTGACCCAAACTGGCCAAAGGGCTATCCCATACCATGTGATGTCATGCTCAGTATATAAGCTGGGGGAAGTTGGCTGGGGGGCAGTGATCGCTGCTCGGGGACTGGCTGGGCATCAGTTGGTGGGTGGTGAGTGGCTGCATCACTTGTTTTTCCTGGATTTTGTTCCTCTCTCTCTTTTGTTGTTTTCCTTTTCATTACAATTATAACTATTATTATTATTATTTCAAGTATTAAACTCTTCTTATCTCAACCCACGAGTTTTCTTGCTTTTGCTCTTCTGATTCTCTCCCCCATCCCACCAGGGGGTGGGGGTGGGGGTGGGGTGTGAGCGAGCAGCTGTGTGGTACTTGGTTGCCGACTGGGGCTAAAACATGACACTCACAAACACCTAATTCTCTGCAATTAGTTCTCACCTATCAAAGCTTCTATCCCCAACAGCTCTCAACACTCCCTTGAATGAGTCCCTTGTAATTTTGCTGCATTTCCTGCTTCTCTCCTGTTCTTGATACTAAACTTTCTAGCTTTGCTATTCCCTCTCCCTCTGTTCTCCAACCCCGTGTTGATAGAATTTCATGGGAATTTACTTGAAGTCTTGCTCCCTCCATGAGATAAGTCAAAACGGGGCTGTAAGTTCCTTTGCTTCTCCAGATCCCACTAAGAGTTAAAAAGGAAGAAGACAGCCAATGCAGCTTAAGGCTGAGCACTTCAGTAATGCACTGAGACTTCTGAGAGGAGGACTAGGCAGGAGATGCTCTACCATATGCCCTACCTCCTCAGACAATAGACAGCTCTCCTTTGGTCTCCTTCCTGTGAAGGAGGGCAGGAGCAAAGTGCTAATATGCAGAAGACTTCTCTGTGGGCAAACAAATAAATAAATAAATTACCCCATACAATAGCAAGAACATGAAGAGAAAAGCAGACATCTTTTGGCCCAGTATGTCAGGATAACCGGGGCCAGATGTTGATTTAATGACATAACTTGACTTCTGCCTGCTACAGCAAGAATGCTAAAATGGAATGAGATTATTAATACAGACACTACTGGCAAAGTGGCACAAAACAGCTGTTTTGTTAACTGGTAACAGCAAATTACCAGGGGAGAGAAATATTAGGGTCCCCTTTCCCAGCCCCTCCAAAAAAGGCTAGAGGTATGGTGATAGACAAAAGAAATTTGGTTTGAGTTGAAATTATTCCATCCTTTGCAATTAACTCTCATGCTTTTTCAGAGCGGTACAGCAGTTACAAGGGCCAAACGCTGTTAAAAACAGTAGCTTTGTATCTCACATGAAAGACACTGCCTGCAGCAGCAGAATATTGTCACTGACAAGCTGTGACAACCACCTCTATGGTGTATATGCACTGGTATCTCCCTTATCTCCAGAACAGCTTAATGCAACGGCAAGGTATGCTAGATTCAGGTTACCCCTCTTGGCTTTGTGGGATATGATGGGATCTCAGAATACCAAATGAGCTCTTTTAGCATTTCTGCAAAAGAAGGATTATATTATCTGCATGTTTATGTTTCGTAGTACCTTGAAGGAAAAAAGGTTACGCTCATTCTTTAAACAACTAACAGCTCGTGGAAATAAGATTGAAATTCCACTTAAAGTACATGATGCTAATTAATATTTTATGTTACAGTGCTCTGCACTATTATATGGCTCCCATAAAGATCTCAACATCCTTAAAAATACTAATAAAGTGAGAATTATTCCAAACTGCAGAAATGAAATAGAGGCAATACAGTTACTTTAAAATGGTAGCATTATAAGCCTTATACTTGCCATGATTTTGAATATCCTGATTCACATGAAAATTAGTAACATGAATTCAATGAATTCATGCTTATATGCTCAGGTTTTTTTCTTATATCAATACTACATAATGCAGCAGCTACTTTTTTATTAAAAGTACTTAGGCTAAGTAAAAGCACCACGATAATTATTTGAACTGCAAGAAGGGTTCTTTTGTGAAGAAAATTCTAAAAAGTCTTACATTTGATTACTGCATTTTATAATTTCCAACATCATTCTTTTTATACTGTTTTGAAGTAAATAAACTAAATCACTGCTTCAAGCTCTTGCTTAACTTTCGGGGGAATTATATATCGTACAAAGGAAATAAGGCAGGAATGTATATATTTTCAAGTATCAAGGCAGTAATGAATTCTATTTGGAATTTGCACTCCTCAGACAGCCCCCTGTCCGTCTCTGGCATTACAGAGTTATTGTAGTGCATTTTCGCTTGGTAAGCAGCCTGATCTTAAGGGCACTTAGGACTTCCACTATGTCAAAATCTGAGGTAAAAGAGAATGAAAGAATGACTATTCATAATGTTCTCTCATCAGTCCACTGCAGCTTTAGCTAGAGATATATATATCTGAAAGCCACCAACTTCTACCCCACTGAACAGTCCATTCAAGGTGCGGCTAAAGTAAAAGATTAAAAGGAAGTGTCAGATTTCAAAGTATTAAAAAGCATCAGTTTGTGTTAGCTAGTAAATGTTCATAACTATGTACATCAACACTAAAAGGTCTGACTTAAGACTATTTCACAAGAAAGGGAAAAATGGCCAAAAAAGTTAGTTAATTCATGCTGACTATTCAGATTTTCAGTGATTTCAGGCAAATTTGAAAAACAGACAATTCAGTTTTCACAGTTTCTCAAAATTGCAGAATTCTTTTTCTATGCAGGAAAGTTTTGTATGTGTTCACATGAAATGAAGCATTGAACAGTTACAAGCTGCGTTGACAGTTTAGACACAGCTGTTAAAAAACCTGGACAAAAATTATTACAACACATACAGTGTAAGTAACTTGGGCAAGCCAAAATTAAAGTTCAACTCTATTGTTCCATTGCTTATTTGTTCCATTTCATGCAAACAGGTGATAACAGAATTAACCATCCATTAATTAGATTTATTTCAAGTACTCTATGATCAAGGGTTTGCCAGCACCCACCAGTTTTAAAAGTTGATCTACCTGAATTTTTCTATTTTCCAGAAAGCATGTACAGGCTGAACAAACTTATCTACTAAACCAAGAGAAGCCCTTAAAGATCCCAGATTTAAAAATGGGCTTCTCTAAAACAAGACCAAGATTCTGCCCGTGAGCTGGACAATGCCTGTTTTCTTTTTGCAAGGATCTGAAGGTGAAGCACATGAACCTCATCCTGAATGCACAGTATTTCTTCCTTGATATGAAATGGTGTGTATTAGTCTTCAGTAAAAGCAAGAAGTCTGAAAACAAACATATGACACATCCTTAGTCTTTCAGTTGGGCAAAGCAACAAACACTGGACTGCACAGTGGCATCAGATCTCTGATGGCGATGTAAAATTTGCATTTGTGAGCAGTACAGTCTTGAAGCATAAGGTTTACAGCCATTTACACTGGACAGAACTCGCCTTGACTGTTAATCTGTTTAGCGACTGTCCTGTATGAAAACATTTTGATGTATCTGCAAACAACTTTAGGACATTCTTCATGTCTTTAATTCTAAACATGCTGCTCCTGTTCAGGACAAAGAATGATGCCTTAAGTTCAAATGCTCTCGCAGGTAAGCAATAGTCCGTGAAAGCTCTCCTTTGGTACCATCTTTGATGCCTAGAATCCAAAGTAAGTTGCCCTGATAGAAATAAGTGTATGTAGGTATTTGACTCACATATATACTTAGGTACTTGTTAAACACTAGTAAGCTAATTATTTTCTCAGTTACAAAAGCTTAAATGGCGACTGATGCTCCTTAGAAAAATGAATGGAAGAACAGACTAAGTTGAGGGAAAAAATAAAATGTCAACAGGCATTGGCTTTTTGACATCAAGCTCACACTATTTGAAAACAGCAAGAG
This sequence comes from Pygoscelis adeliae, assembly GCF_000699105.1. Lineage (NCBI taxonomy): Eukaryota > Metazoa > Chordata > Aves > Sphenisciformes > Spheniscidae > Pygoscelis > Pygoscelis adeliae. The sequence continues at coordinate 1,219,580 of NW_008824467.1, read as the reverse complement.
AAGAAAGGTGAAATTCATTGTATTTTAAGTTATACTTTAAATTTAGCAACTGAAAAAAATGCTTAAACACACCCTTCAGAACAAAATAACTATTACCTGGTGTCATCTTTCACTTGACCTTTAGGCATCATAAACTGCAACTTTCCCTATCTGTCTGCACACTCTCTTCTCTTGGCACTTAGTTCCGAATTATTGCAAGCTTCCTTTCATCTGCTTTAACAAAGCAAATTATCTCTTTCTTAGCCATATCAGAGATTGCTGCAATGGTTATTTTCTCTGCCTGTCATTTTTACTATATTACTCTGCTCTGTGTCCATCTGATGCATCACATACATTCTCTATGGCATCACATACAAAACATTTGCCCTCAGCTGCAATATTTTATGACTCCAGGCTCTTCCACCTCATCAGTATGGAAGCAATGGCTTTGAACTCTAATAAGCCCTTTCAGACAAAATCCTTAGCATCATCTCTTAACTTAGGAAAAGCTCCCTGGAAACACGTACAAATCTAATACATAGTTTTCTTTCAAATTCCACCCCTTCGTTTTTTAGGATATTACTTACTACAAAGCCTAGCAAAACCAGTGAAGGTACTTAAGGTTCTGGTGTGCCAAGATTACTTATTTTGATCCTACAAAATGCCTCGTCGTTCCCCACTCTCTTTGATATATGGAGATGGTAAACTGTTCAGGAATTTGGACTATACATTTCTACTATATAGTAGTACTTTATAGTAGTATACTTTATACAGTATTGGTATCAATAGGATCAAGTGTTAGAGTCCTGAAGTGCTAAAGGAATATAAATAACAATAAATAAAGATGGTAGGTCTGTATTAACCAATTGTATTGTACACATCATAATATTAGACCTGACTTTGCCTTTTTTCTCCTTCAGATCCTGCTGTGGTTCACCAAGATTATGTATCAATATACTCATTATATACTATACCAGCTGAGATGCCTTTAGCAGTCTAATCACAGTCCTCTATCCTTCTCTTCACTGATGCAGCCCACCCTGAGCTTTCTGCTGTTATCATCAGAACCACCAGACCAAAGCTGACTACCTTAAAGTTACCACAGAGAATTTTACATTACAGTAAACCACAGCAGACATAGCCATGGCAGCTAGAGGGAAAACGGTGTTGCCCAAAGTACCCAATGAGGGTGAGGCTATGAAGGTTGGATCAAGACCATGCCTTTCTTATCACTCACAAGTGCGAAGACTGAGGGTTCACACTGGTGCAATACACAATGATTGCAAAACTGCAGGGTTCAGGCTTTGATAAAGTCTAGCATTTACATCTAACATTCTGGTAAGGGCCCAGTTTTAGTGATAACCAAAGAGAGGTGCTTGCAACTGTTCAACTGAAGGGTTATCTAAGGCAAAGAACGGTTAGCACTGGCTGATAAGCCACACTGAAAACAGCATTTGGTCAGCAGAGAAACCCTGTACTCCTCCAAGTAAACGCCTCTGGCATTTCCACTTGGTTCTTTCTTTGGTTCTTGCATGGTTCCAAAATACCTTTACAAGACAACAATGAATTGAGCCATTTCTGCAACTGCCTGGAGGTCATATATATGCCTGGAGGGTGCTATTGGTGAGAAAGGAAGCAATGCTGTGTATCAATGTCTCAGCTGAAAGTCTCCTGGTAGCTTTGGTTTACTGGACTGGAAGTGAAGTGCAGTCTTTAGTGCTGTAGTTGTCACAAAAATGTCCTGCTATACTTGCCTGTAGCTGAAAGAAGGCAGTTGCCACATTTCTTGCTCATTTCCCTTGGGATCCACTGAGGGAGAGAGAAGGTCCGCTTTGCAGACATATGGTTCTGGTGGGAAATTTAGCTCTGCACCAGAAAAGGCACAACATTCCTCCTGCTGCTCTGCATAAAATGAAAATCTTGTAAGAATTTAAACAGGTACTCTGTTCATTTGGCTCTCTAGAAGTTGGACTTACAGGACCACCAGGGACCCCCGGGGAGGGGGGGGGGAGGAAATCTTGCTTGAAGTAAAAAAAACCTCTCCAAAACAAGCAATGCAAAAGTTGAGGGAGGAATCCATCCACAAGACAGAGAGAGGCTAGGGAAATGGTGTTGTATAAACGTGTTTTTGCATTTGTCATTGTTTACTGGGAGAGATGTATAACCTTGCAACACTGAAACAAAATAGGATAAGTAATAGGACAACAACTATGCCATCTCAGCCAAAAAGGTGACCTAAAATAGTTTTGCATTATTTATACTTTGATATATTCAATATTTGCCTGGCTACTATTGTCTTCAGTGGAGTTATATCTAGAATTTTATTGCAACGTTTAAACTTCTGATCTATACAACAGCAGATGAGCTGATTCCTTTACTTCTAATTAGTCCATAAGGTTTTTAGCAATGTTGAAAAAATAAAAATTATGAAGAGCATTGAATGCCATATACAAATATGAAATTGATTAAATACTCTCAGATACAGTAACAGGTAGTGGTAGCAGGGGTGAAGTAAACTGCTTTTCTTGAGTAATGCAAGCTGGGTACTGGGAAATGCTTCTGAGACAGCACAGAAAATGATGATTTATAAAATGAACACAATCCCTCTTCTACAGGGGAACCTATAAATGACAGTACAAGAATTGAATGCACCCTGGTGGCTGGGCTTCTGGGAAACCTTCACTGGTCATAACAGCTAAAAAACCCCTGCAGATCAAGACAGTTTCTGCCGATGTGCAAAACACCTTTTTGCTGAGCAAAGAGATGAAATCTGATTTTACTAAATGAGCAGGCTCAACAGCCTACAACGCTGATGGGAAACATTACTTTAATAATTCAGGATGACGGCTACCAATGATGTTCTTGTCCAATACCTGTGTTGTAAATACAAAAGTTTCATGAGAATACCTGTAAAAATATATTAAAATTGCTGTATTAAATCTGAAGTTATTGCAGATGAAACCAAACCAAATTACATTTTTTCAAAACAAAGCAGAAGTTTTTCTGTAATAGTTGTCAGCTCCAGTCATATCTATGAAACAAAGATACCATGGGACAATTGCTCTTCATCCCAGACAGTAACTGCCTTTGAACTTGCTGAAATGCATCTGTAACTCCTAGCTAGGCCTAAGGGGGAAACAGTTCCGCTGTCCTCTGACACTTCAAAAACTTCCCTGCTCTACTGGTACGAACTGAAGACCTTGCGAGGGAGGTTTTTTCCTTAATTTTTCTAATTCTAAAAGAGGGTTACACCTTTCAGGAGATTTTGTTTACTCAAATGGAGGTAGAGCCTCTGCTGTCCTCTCACATTTCAGATTACTGGCCTAACCACCACTGCTTCAGGTATCACTCTCTGGAGCATCTCAACTTGATTTTGATAATTTATTTTTCTTTTCTTCAGTTAGAAATTTCATTCCAGCAAGCTACAGCCACAAAATAATCCCAAACTATGTTTGTTCCTTACAAAATTTTCCATTTTGGCAATCTGGTCTGTTGGAACAATAGTAGAGGAGCTGAAGAATTTCTGAGCAGCCCAACTTTTTATAGCTTCAACCCTAATAATTCAAGCATCATTAGCTGTCTTCTCCATATTACATTTCTGCTTGACACACTGTCCTGTTAGGTTGTATTATGTTAGAAGGAATAAATGCAATCTGTTCTGAATCCTGACATCACTTATATTTATTATTGAATTCTCAGAACCAACTGAATTAAATTCTACCATATATCTGAGACATGGACCCAAGATGCTATCAATTTGCATGAAAAGCTTTTCATAGTTTCCTGTACTCTTAGGGAAGTAAAAACTGAGCTGTGTTCTAGATTTTTGAAATTCCTCTAATAGGCTTCTCATCCACAAAACTATTCACCACATATTGGTCTGATTTTACTACCAGATACTAGAAATGATAAAAATATTATAGATTCTTGATCAATGTGCAAAATGTTCTAGGTAAACCTTTAAATAGCAATACAATCTATCATTCTTTTACTGTTATTATAGAAAATTGAGTTGCTTCTATCAGTTCAACCATACCTATCTACCCACAAAGCAGTGTATTAGTCTTAATCATACGTTTTCAGCTCTTTGAGTGCAATTCAAAATACATTTATGTTTCATAAACAATTATGTCCCCCATAATGCAAAAGGAAGCAGTCAAAGACCTGCTACGTCATCTGGATGCTCACCAGTCTATGGGGCCAGATGGGATCCACCCGAGGGTGCTGAGGGGGCTGGTGGAGGAGCTAGCCAAGCCACTCTCCATTATTTGTCAGCAGTCCTGGTTAACGAGGGAGGTCCCGGACGACTGGAGGCTTGCCAATGTGACGGGCATCTACAAGAAGGGG
>NW_008824467.1:1162848-1214070 GCF_000699105.1 Pygoscelis adeliae | reverse complement strand
AACAGGCTGCCCAGGGAAGTGGTTGAGTCACCATCCCTGGAAGTATTTAAAAGACGTGTAGATGAGGCTCTTAGGGACATGGTTTAGTGGGTGGGCATGGTGGTGTTGGGTCGACGGTTGGACTTGATGATCCTAGAGGTCTTTTCCAACCTTAATGATTCTATGATTCTTTTTCTCTTTTTCAGGAATTATCTCAGAAGATCTGCAGCCAATGTTAACTATGCAGTTAGAATTCTACCTTTTTTCTCTTTTTTTTACAATCTAGTAACTATTAAATTTCAAAGATGTTACGGTTCAGATTTTGCTACCAACAAAAATCATATGGTTAAAAACTATACTACTCTAGGTGCCACGTTCCTCTTGTAGATAGTTTTCTGTATTTGTTGGTAAGATCAGGCTGAGGCTGAGGCTGAGACAAACTGTATGCACAAACACCACAATTTAACCTTAGATGAAGAGTCCCCTATTCTCAGAAACACCTCATCCTCGTCACTTTTTTCATGATGCATAGGAAAGGAACTGTGATTCTTTTGAACAAAATGCAGACTTCCACAAGGACATTAAAAGCTGCAGCATGAGAAACTTTAAAATCAGATCTGATTCATTTTTGATTCACAATTTAGAACTAATAAAAACTAGTATCCCTAAGGCCAGATTGTATACATTTACTGCATTGTGACTACTCTGGTAAGAATTCTTCACCTACATGAGTGGTGTTCAAATCCTGTAGTTAAAAGATGCTATTTAAAAATTTTCCAAAAGAAACATCTAATCTTGTCCACCTCTATGATGTAAATTTAAGAAAACTTTCCTAATTTATTTGGTTCTTTCATAGGTTTAACAATCTCTTTGGAGTTCATTTCAATAACAAGTATTTAAGCTGCACTTTCAGCATTAGGGAGGCAGACACTCTGAAATAACAGCTATTTCATTTAAAGCAATCTTCATTCAAGCTATAGCCAACCACCCTGTGCATCCTGTGACAGGACAATTGCAACTCATCCATTTTATTGTAGCAACATAGGTTTGACCTATGTTCTGCATGTCTGCTTCTAACTGTTGGCAGTTGGCTCTGCAGGAAGATTCTGCATCCTTAGCTTTGCATCATACAAAAAATGCACTAGCTCACCACATAATGCTGCATGTAAAAGGAATAGAGTCCTTCTCAAGCCTTGCAACAGATCCTTGTATTTGGAGTCTGAAGAATGGATTGCCATTATTTTATCTTGTGTAGGTACAAAAGCTTACAAAGATCTGTAAAAATTATCCATCTCACAGTCCATAATTAAGCGTCTTCCCATATCTTCTCCCACTTGCCCCCCTCCTTTTACTTCTACCAATTTCTACTTCCCTTCTTTAAATTTTTGCTAACTTCATTATACTCCTCACAAAGCAAGGAAAATTTAGCAAACCACTCCAAGGCCCTAACTCCAAAAAGCCATTAAGGAGGTGGATGTGCTGCCTATATATGCAGTTCCACTTAGCACCAGCACAAAGAAAGTGCTCCACCTGTACCTGAGCTCAATCTGCTGACCAGGATCTGAGAGATCTGCTTGGGTGTGCACTGACAACCAGTGCATCTTCAGCGGATGGCATCTTCAGCGGGCAGACAAAACTCCGATGAGCTGCGTGGTGTGGTGATGCCGCCATAGGTCTCCCCATCTCCTCTATATCCTGTTCTGATAACTGTGACAGCACTCATATTTCTGTCCATTCATCATGCTCTTGCAGACCTGCCTAATGTATACAGGGGGCAGAAGACATATTTGCTATCCGATTTATAGTCCACCTGGCCCATAGTATGCTACCGCTGCCTGGTGAAATCTCATTGGAAAAACACTGATAGGTAATCAAGTTGAGGTACCCAGTTCAGTTTCACTTGCTTGTCTGTAAAGCACCTCTGCATTAACCCATGTCACCAACTCTGTATCGCATGGTGTCAGTGTTTTCATTAAAGTTTCACATATTTAAGTGCTTTGCAAGATCAAAAAGTAAATTGTTCAATATGACAGTACATATTTTTTCAGTATTTGCCTTCTTTGTTCACAGGGTTTCGTTTTTTTTTAATTTTTCTAATAGATTACTCAGACTTCTTTGCTGGCTTACTCTTAATGATTCTCAAGGCTTTTTTCCTTTTGGTATAATCTGAATATGTGTAAAGATTTTCCTGATTTCCAGCAGTGTGCATCTGCAGAATTTAAAAGATGTCACTTGAACCAGTGCCTCAAGATAGCAGTAGCTGCAGTTTCAATAGCCAGCACAACTTTGTGCCGTCAGCAGACTGCGTATAGTCTACTTCCCAGGCTAGAGCACAACACAGGATTCAGCCTGCGCAGACCAATTTCCATCGCACAGAAAGCAATTCCTGAGGTAGAAGTGGGAGGACAGCCAGGGCACCTGGGCTCTTCCTTCATTGGGATCAAGACACTGAAGGAGCACTCCATGGGCCACCAGCTCTGCAAAGCCAATATTAACTCTTCAGTGGTCTCTGTAACTACTCTTGTATTCACAAGTATTTCTATTTATTCTCCCTTCCACTCTTTTTAACAGGGACCTTATCCAAAAGCAAAAACTCAGTGGTATTTGGTATTGATCACACTAATCCAACAATGTATTTGCTACTCCAGATGCTAGGGAATTACATTTTCCCTCTTAAAATCACATACATGGTTTGATTTTATTTGTTATATTCATTCAACAATCATCCTGGTGTACCTTTTAATTAGACCATCAACAACTCCTATTGAAATAAAAATCAGTAAGTCTGTTCTTCTAGGATCTTATCTTTTCCACAACAAAGATTAATTAGTTACTGTACAAGTTTCAGAAGAGTAGCTGGTTTTAAAGAATTATATTCAAGATGTATAAGCTTTTCAGTATTACAGGTTAGGCTGGAAGACAGTTCATTATTATGGTCACTGTTTCATACTTCATATCTTTCAGATCCTTTGTAAAAAAAAAAAAAAAAAGGGAAACAGTAATTTCAACATCTGACTTTCTCCCATTGCTCCATAATTTTTTTCTCAAAGATGACGTTTGCCAAAGCCATATTGTAGGTGTCCTTAAAAATGTAACTAGGGGTCAGGCTTTCAGTATTGTTTTACCTATCATCACACACTAGCTACCTGACTCGTTTTTTGGTTAAGAATGCTTTCTGTCTCTGGAGGTATTTATCCAAAACTCATTACCATGAGATTGTGATTGGAGTCTTCGTGCTTCCAAAGCAGCTACACAATTTTTAGTCATAAAAAACAAAGACGTGAAGGTGAACATCATCCATACATTTTACAAGTCTAATTTTCAACGGAATCTTGTTTCAGTTGTGAAAAAGAAATGCCATGTGTGCAAATGGTAAGTATTAATCACTACTTTAGTTTTTCACCAAAGCAATGGAAGCAACTGCCATGAATAATTTTACATCTGAATCCAAATGGTGCTGTCATAAGCAAAACAACAAATATATCTTATAATTTCAGCATCTGTGTGGTTCATTCATAGGCATCTAGAGTAACATTTGTAATAATCTGGAGTCTGTTTTTCTGATTTCATTTTTACCTTGTTTTCATCATAATAAAATCATAAGCCCACCCACAGCTATTCAAAATAACAGTCCAGATGCTGTTATCATTTGCACTAGCATAAACGCAATAGCAGTGTGAAACCCACAGGTGATTAGTATCAATACTACTCATGCAAAATTCTCATCGCACTTCTGCAGGGCTTTGAAGGTCCTAGATTTCTGTTACTGTAATTTTTTTTCATAATGAAATGCCAGAAGTGCTGAACGATTTGAATGAACAAAATGATCTGATAGCTGAACCTTCAAATATTTTCTTCTTATTTCTAAACAGTGCCTGGGAAGAAGGAAAGCTTTATAACAGGGTTCTGTCCCCATTCTGCACATCCCCGTGGCAATACATACTGCTTGTCCTCCTTTTTTCCTAATGAATTTATGACCACGTTTCATTCTCTCTGGCATCAAAATCTAGCTCAGAAAGAGGAGCAAAGGCAAATACCCCAGAAGATGGCAGATTTGAGCTTAGCCAACAGCCTTTAAAAAAGCCTTCTGAGTTGTTCCTCTGCTTTCAGCCTGTAACTTCCAACTACATTGCAAACTCTGTATTTAAGGAGACATGCATTTGCCGCCACCGGCAAAACGTACTGGAAGTCTTTCTCAATAAAGGTCAATGATCTGAAACCTGTCAGATGTTTTAAAAAAAAAAAAAAAGCATTTTGAAAAAAATCTTAAACATTACAAAAATGCATTGATCTATTTTACTCTTTGGACACAAAATACACTCTTATAAACAAAAATTTTATCAAAACACCCATTCAAAAGGGGCAACTATTTGATACCATTTGTTTTCAGCCATAATCCCAATATATCTGTTTTAACAGAAGGTAGATATCGGAGCTGCATTACTTATGATCAATGGCAAAAATTCAGAAACAAGTATGCATCTTACTGTTATATACAGTATATATGATGCTCATTCTGCCCTTCTCATTCACAGGGACATTTACACGGAGTTGATACAAATAAAAGTGGCGGAGTCTGGAGCTTTTTTACTTCTAATTTACTGCAGATATGCCTAAATTTCCCAGACTTTATAATACATACCTTACTCCCTGCCTAACTTTGACCAAATGGTGCAAAACAGAAAAATTAAAACCAGGCATTAAGTACAGTTAATAAATATATACTGAATATGCATGGACTAACAATTGCTGCATTGTATCAATGGTAACAAAAACTCTTACAGTGAAAATTGCACTGCATAAATCCACTTAAAGCAATGGAATACTATGGATAGTATGTTATTAGACTAACAAGAAATAATGTAGAAAACTATGCTCAAGCAAAATGCTTTAAGAGATTAGCCACCATCACATTTCTTTGTGAGTAACTTAATTTTAAGAAACAAAAGTCAGAACTGTAGATTCATTATTAGTACTGGTCCAATTACAAATGTCCACAGATAATTGAGATGATATGATACTTTAACATTTAATGAAGGACGCTATTGAGATTTTGAAGCTGCAAATTACATCAGGGTGGAATTTGTTTCTCTGTATTTCATTACAGAGCTGCTAAATTTTACCTAAAGAAGAAGAAAACCCTCCATCCCATTACCAGGAATGAAAGACCATGGGAATGGTGCGAGTAAGTATATAGACTCTACAACTTAGCAAATAAATCTTTCTTATGACTACCACAAGTTTTGTGATTAATTGCAGCAAACTTAATCTCATATCCAACAAATAAATTCAGAAACACTGACCATGATTCCAGTGAGTAAACAGACTCCTTTCCCACAGTATGTATTAGGTACCATGTCACCATATCCAATGGATAGAAAAGTTATTGAAATCAACCACATTGCTCCAAGGAAGTTGCTAGTAACATCCTGTTGATCATGGTACCTGCAAAGAAAAAGAAAACAATTTCTTTATCATGAAAACTTTTGTGTTGTCAGAAGGAAATCTCATTAACTGGTCATACAACCATTCTTGTATTCTATAGTTATTTCCTTTTTTAAAAGCAGCTATAAGGAATTAAATAAAACTCAAATACAATGACATCAGCAGTAAAGAAACAGAAGGTACAACAATAGCACCAGTAATAGAGATACTCAGGATGGTTTATAACTCAGTACTCTGTTATTATTATTTAAATAGCAGAAACCTCTTGTTTTTTAATAGAATCTCTTCATCAGGGGTACAAGTCTTGCTAATCCTCTGCAGTGTCATAAGACACCAGTCTACTATAGTTGCTACAGTCTGAGCAACTATGAAAGTTGAAATATGAAAGTCAGAAAAGGATTTGTGGGCAAGCAGACAGCAGAGCACATCTCCATCTCCTTGGCCTAAATGTAAGTCTGTGATCGGAAATCTAATAACGAACTAGCATGTAAATGCTGACTTAGACAACCTAACATCTTCCCTCTTCTTCAGCACGTTCAAGATAAATAGAAAAGTATGCCATTGTATTTCTCATCATCAAAAGATAGAATAGAATAGAGTGTTTCAGTTGGAAGGGACCTACAATGATTGTCTAGTCCAACTGCCTGACCAATTCAGGGCTCACCAAAAGTTATACGAAATTATTAAGGGCATTGACCAAATGCTTCTTAAACACTGACAGGCTTGGGGCATTGACCACCTCTCTAGGAAGCCTGTTCCAGCATTTGACCACCCTCTCAGTAAAGAAATGCTTCCTAATGTCAAGTCTGAATCTCCAGTGATGCAGCTTTGAACCATTCCCATGCATCCTGTCGCTGGATCCCAGGGAGAAGAGATCAGCACCTCCCTCTCCACTTCCCTCCTCAGGAAGCTGTAGAGAGCAATGAGGTCACCCCTCAGCCTCTTCTTCTCCAAACTAGACAAATGCACAGTCCTTAGCCGCTCCTCACAGGACACGCCTTCCAGCCCTTCCACCAGCTTTGTTGCCCTCCTCTGGACACACTCCAGGACCTTCACATCTTTCTTAAATTGTGGGGCCCAGAACTGCACACAGTACTCAAGGTGAGGCCGCACCAGTGCTGAATACAGCGGGATAATCACCTCTTTTGACCGGCTGGCTATGCTGGGTTTGATGCACCCCAGGATGCGGTTTGCCCTCTTGGCTGCCAGGGCACACTGCTGACTCCTATTGAGCCTGCTGTCAACCAGCACCCCCAGATCCCTTTCTGCAGGGCTGCTCTCCAGCCACTCCTCTCCCAATTTATACTTGTGGCTGGCATTACGCCGTCCTAGGTGTAGAATCTGGCATTTTGACTTGTTAAATTTCATCCCATTAATCATAGCCCAATGCTTCAATCTATCTAGATCCCTCTGCAAGGCCTCCTGTCCCTCAAGAGAGTCAACAGCACCTCCCAGTTTGATGTCGTCAGCAAATTTGCTAATGGTGCATTCAGCTCTTTCATCCGCATCATCAATAAAAATATTGAACAGAACTGGCCCTAGAATTGAGCCCTGAGGAACACCGCTGGTGACCAGTCGCCAGCCACATGTAGCCCCATTCACTACAACCCTTTGAGCTCTGCCTTTCAGCCGTGAACCTGCTCATCCCACAGTTGGACAAGTTGTCCAAAGGGATGCTGTGAGGGACAGAATCAAAAGCCTTATTAAAAGCCAGAAAAACTACATCCACTGTCTTCCCTTCATTCACTAGGCAGGAGATCTTTACCTTAAATATAGCAAAACCTCCTTTTTGTGTTAAGTAAGCTATTAAGTGTAATTTCCTGATGTGCCATTTGTTGTCTTAGTTTTAATATTCTAGTGGAATATGTTCATTTTCTCCTTCAAAGAAAACAAGTTCAGATAAATAATCTAGTCTTCACATGACATATACACCTAATCAACTGGGAAGCCATAAGGATACATTTTAGGGCTAAAACCTGTTGTCACCACCCATTCTGTGGGGGAAAAATAGTCTAACATAGGTGGCAGCCACGGGGCCAGCCACTGCAGCCTCAAGGTTGCAAAAACCCCTGTAAGCTGCTGTGAAGCCTCAGGTTAGCTATCTATGCTGTTGGATCCTCAAGGGTATTATTTTAACCAGTTCCTAAAACCGTGTCTCACAGTGTGTCACAGAGGGCCATTAGGGAATTGGTTCACAAATCTGCAAGCAACCTGCTTTCCACAACTGAAATTATTGCTTCAGTTTTCTTCCTCTCTGGACCGCAGTCTCCACAACAGAGCAGGATAGGAATGCAGTGAACACAAAGACACTATCAGGATTTCCCTATCCTCTCACTTGCAAGACATTAACTACAAATATCTGCAAAATGCCTTCTTCAAAGTCCCACCTATGCCCTGATGGTTACAACAACCTAAAAACTCTTTGACTGACAGAGACTACAGCAATCACTCCAAACAAGTCAGTTCCACATTTTGTCTGTACTCTTCTCTCTCCTGGTGTCACTGTTGTCTTTCTTACATCCTTTATACAAGCTTTCAAAGGTTTTTTGTTCTGCACCTAGAACAATGCAGTAACAGCCCACATTTGGAGCTCCTAAGGATGACAGTGACACAAATAACGATAACCACAACAGCAACAAGAGTAGTAAGAAAAATGACAGCAAACTTGATTTAACTCATGACCACAGAGCTCAGCACAACAAAAAGAGATCTGACATTGCTTTTTTTCTAGTCTGCACTAAATGTTATGGATTTTAGTCTCCACTTAATTAACTTAGCAAATAACAGCTGTGAAATATATGGATGCAAGGAGAGAGACATATTCATCCCATCCAGGAGGCAAGAAGAAAGTCTATGTAACATGCAAGTCCCTGCAGAGTATCGTGTAAGTGATATGACCCATAGGCTTTGGATGAGCTTCACAGAAGGGCACTAAAGCCACAACACATATTCTAAGGCTAGCAATTCATTTAAATACCAATAAATGTTTACATAAATATTTATAATACATTTCTTTAATGCCCCTCTTTGGGTTTTGAACCTGGCCATTTCCATACTTCAGACAGAAAACAGTTTTCCTAGAAAGATGAAACTGCAATGCAATGCTTTTGATTTTTTCTACATTTTTTCCAAATAGTTACATCTTTACAAAATTTCAGCCCTACATGGTGATAATTACAGAAATCTTGATATGACTGAAAACAGAACATTCAAATCCAACTCAGTAAGTTCCTGAAATAAACACCAGTTTCACATAAAGAATGCCAAAATGTCTCTCTTAACCCTTGAACAACACAGGGAAAAGATAATGCAGTCTTTATCCATTTATCCTCCTTCACCCATGCCAGAAAACACAGAAGCCAATCTACACATGGTTCATTTAACAAAGGTGACATAGCATTAAATTTTAAAAAGCACAACAGTAGTTTTTCAAGTTTCATTGGAGACATGAATCTTAATTAGTAAGGTCCCCTAGATGAAATATTCATTAAAGCCATCTGCATCCACATTTAGTAGCACACTTCAAGGACCTGTTCAAATGTTTCTATCTTGTTAGCTCAGTGCTCTTGGATTTCCTACTCTGAATATTTCACCTGGTTGTGATTTTAAGGTTATAGTTCAGCAATCAAGTGGTGCACACTTAATATAAAAATCATCATCATCAATACTTATGACTTTATGGTGACTAAAAAACAAAGGATACTTTGTACCCTCTCTATGGGGTCAACTGCTCAAGCATGGCAAAGCATGCAAATTACAACCTAATTTCATCTTTCAACAAAACCGAAAACCACTTTTTCTCTCACAAGTGTACAGAGAAAGTTGAAGCAGTGACTTCTCAAGTTACATATCTGTAAGTAAAACAGAGACAATCGGGGTGGTGGGGTGGGGTGGTGGTGGTGTCACTGTCCTGATAATCCCATCATTTCTATGCCAGATATATAGGAAGGTGGATTGGTTTTGTCTTGCTTTTTTTGCCACCTCACTCATGATTTTTGAATCTCTGTGGTTAGTAATTCTAACCACAGTTGTGCTGGCATACACTTCCAAGTGCTCTGCAATGTCATTAGGCACCACCATCGCTTGCAATTCAAGCCTGAACGAGCAAAGCCAGGGGAGTCTTTGGCTACCCTGCCTCCACCATCAGGTAGCAAATGATTACATCTATATTAAAACAGGAAAAGCAATTTCTTAAAAAAGTAGGAATTGCAATGACTGATTTGTACAGCCATAGGAATGGCTGAAAATAAGTACTGGAGGCATTTAAATAGCTTTGTTTTGAGGAGGGGGAAAGAAATCTACTCATTGCCTTTTTGACTTGCTTTCAAAGTTACCACAGCCCTAAAGACTGAACTTCTCCATTTATGCAGGGAACAGTAAAATAAACACAGCAGAAGTTAAACTTTCCCATGTTTTTCCATCAGTGCACCTCTAATGTGTTGCACTCAAGTCACCAGAAGGCCTGAGAAAAGTCATTCCCATCACTGTATTTTTCACTTCGCTATTGAGACTACCTCCAGCAGAGCCAATTGCAATGGACATTACAGTGAGGAGAAAAGCCATCCACGTGAACAGTTGGAGCAGAGCTGTCTCGCTCACTGTCCGCCGTCATCAGCCACTACAAACATGTCCTCATTCCAGCTGGACTGTGAAAGACAGCTTGGATGTAACACACTCCAGAATTCAACTGCAGTTTTTCTAAACTATTCATTCACTCTGTATCTGAGAGCTCAGAAATCTGTTAGGAAAATACTGTACCATGAACAGCTTGGAAACCCAAAAGCTCAGGAAGTAAAGAAAAAGAAACAAAGATTTCCTTTGAGCGACAAGTTCCACACAAAGCAAAATCCAGTCATTACCAATCAAATTCCAAAACATAAGCTTTTTGTCATTAATCTTTACTTTGATAAAGGTTTTTTTAATAAAGATTTTTATTTTTTAAATTTGAATCACTACAAAAATATTTATTTAAATATTTAGAGCCCACTATTCTTAGCCAATAAAAACTTGCACTAGAAACACAGTGAGCCACTGGAAGAGAAGAGCTAGTATTTAACTGTGTTAAAACTGCAGCTATAAACAGGTTGATCTTCTGGATCACGTCCGGCCTCACATGGCAGCAGAATAAAGGGTCATTTAGAAAAGCTGTGTGTTTCCCCAAGGTAGGAAAATCCTTGGCTGAAGTCACACAGGCATAAGTATTATTTATCACTTTTTCTCTCCTTCTCTAATAAGGAATGTTCTAGCAGGCAGGCAGTGCTGCAGCTGGAACACGCTACTCGCCAGGCAATCCTCATCCTGTGAAACACCACTATCCAGTTCTCACCAACCAGCATATATAAGTCCTGAGACTACTCTAATTTAAACCAAAAATAGCTGAATGATTAGATTTGTGCAAAAATAGCACGGCTCGATTCCTTCCCAAGCCAAACTGAGTGGGAGTTTTACCATTCATCTCAGGAAGACATAAATATATTCCTCAGCTGACAATACTGCAGTGGCTTGGGTTGTCAAAGCAATATTACAGATTCTTTATCAAACAGCAGTCCTTTTCTTCTGGTTTCACTATCGGTATCGTGATTTTCAGTATTGCTTTCCTTCAGAACTATGTTCATATTTGATGATGTTTCATTTAACTGGTAAAACTTCTGCTTTTTAGCTGCACACACTTATCCCACATTGACCTCTTGACATCTAAGACACATTCATCTTAAAAAGTGATGAATAAGAAGAAATAAAGCATAACATCAAGCTTGACCACTGGCGCATTAATTTACACTTAGCAGCTTCATTTCAGTTTATCTTGCTTCCATGGACAGCCTCTGATAACTTTGCCATCTTTGGTTTTGCCTTCTTGAACAAGCCAAGGAAAGAACTAAAAAAATCGGTTGAAAACACGACACTTTTTGTAGGGAAGAAAATGGCCCGCTTTTATCATAATCATGAAGAAATTCCTGGCCTGCACTACAATAACAATCCAGGCTGAGTTTAGTCTTGTCAAGCCTTAAAAACTTTTAGACTAATAACAGCTGGAAACAGGCTCAGCCCATTAAATCAGAAACTTGTCTGAAACAGTGCTGAGACA
Source organism: Pygoscelis adeliae (assembly GCF_000699105.1). Taxonomy (NCBI): domain Eukaryota; kingdom Metazoa; phylum Chordata; class Aves; order Sphenisciformes; family Spheniscidae; genus Pygoscelis; species Pygoscelis adeliae. Next base: position 1,202,561 of record NW_008824467.1, on the reverse strand, counting down.
CTGATTGATCTAACCAGCTATTAGAGTTCTCCCACAGTATCAGGCCATTCTGTAACTAAGTGCCTTTTTAGTCTTAGTTAGATGGTAGGTACTGGCAGCTTTTTATCTGTTAATACAGTGATGATAATAGACAGGTCTTTTTATCCCTTCTCACTTCCTCCTGTTTAAAAGAAAGAAAAAAAAAAGAAAACCACAATGACACTTAGAAGGAACAGCGGGGCTGACTCAAGCCAATGGAAGAAATTTTGCCTGCCTTGAGGGCTTTAGGATCAGAAAGGCAGCTTGAAAAGTGCACGTCATTCCTTGTCTTTTTTCTAACATGTCTGTTGACGGCCCCCAAATATTTATGAACAGCAGCAAAAATGTTCTTGTCACAAAAACCGCCTCATGAAAGTGCAAAACACCATGGCAAATGTCTGTATTTTGTACAGACTCACATTACCAGTTCTGAACCCAACCAAAAGTAATGGGTGCGAGTAAGCTGTCTGGATTGCTTCTACAGCAGTCAAAATGTTCGTGTTTTTTCTGTTATGAGTATTTGTGGACTATTTATGGAAAACTAATAAATCCAACAGAGAAATGTTAAAGATTACGTAAGTAGCATATATTACTATGTTACCTAAGATGGATGGAAAAAACAATCTAAAAGAAAACAAGAGGACAGAGGAGAGAGAGAAATCAACACAAGAAAGGTGAGATGGCATATTTTAAGAAATTTTATCATTATTCTTGAATATAAATTGCAGTTTAAGCATAAGTGTGAAGACATAAAATTATTTAAACCCCTAGCTGCTGTCAGATCTCTACCTCTCAATGCCTGGGCAATGGGTAACCTGCCAGTAGAGAAATAAGGACTAATTTCCATGTTTTCAAAGGATACCAAACTTTTATTTGACCTCCACTGGTGAAGGTCTTGCCTTGTTTTCCCAGTGCTGTAAAGAGCTGATGTTCTGCTGAATTGGTATACCTGTCTGCAGCTGTGGGAGATGGAAAGATTTTCCATCTTTCCAAGACAAGCTATTCAGCTACAAGCATAATCTGAAGATATCGAAGTTCTGAAGCTGCTTGAAAGTATTACCTGCTTTTTTTTTTTTTTCTTTTTAACCTGCATTCACTAAATGTGTAAGAGTGTTAAGGAGAATCTGTTGAATCAATTCTACAAGTATTGGGAAATTGAGAAACCTTTAAATTTGTGATAGACAGCAATCCACTAAGAGGAACAGCAGAGATAGGAGTGCTCGGTGTCAGTGTACAAAAAAGTACTGCTGTGAATAAAGTGGTAACTGCTGCTTCAGAAGCTCTTAGACTATATGAAAACACTAATGTGTCTTATGAAAGTTTTTAGGGAGTTTGCTCAGGGAGAATTTTTTCTTGCCTTGTTTAAGAAACACCCCCCCCCTCCAACCCCACCTTTGGGCCTTCTCCCCCAATATAATTATATTCTCATTCCCACTGTGTTCTTTTCAGCAATTTCAAGCTATTTTGTTCCTGCAGTGGCATAACTGAAGTAAAACCTTATCAGTCAAGTCACTGTTTTGCTGCAGTCAGCAGCAAAATTCCCATTGACTTCAGTGGGACCAGGATTTCTATTCTACTTTTTTTAGCCAGAGTTTCCACTCATCATCCTTTAAAAAGTTTCCATTTAGTGTTTCCATGCTTATCCATTTCAGAATTCTTATTTTGCTTTTGTCTTCATCTCACATTTTGGATTCCAATAAAGCTTTCCTGTTACGAGTATCATTATGTATATGAAGAAACATCCTAAAAAATTGCTAAGCTAATTAAACTAAACTAAAAAAAAGTAAAAATCTATGCTTCTCCTCTTCAGCACTTAGAAGCATAATAATGATAGGAAATGATTGGGGATTTAAACTTAGCTATAACATATATTTACTTCCAACATGCTTGTTGTGACTCAGTAGAATAATGAATAACACTGAAGACCTTCAAAAGCTGCCCCCAAAGTCTTAAACCAACCCTTAACTCCTAGAGGCCTGAATGAGTTCTGCCTGCAGCAGGGTTTTTTAAACATATATCCCGACTGCTTTGAAAAACAATCAGGTTGACTGTGACTAAACATGGCTTATTTTAATAAAATATGCACAAGAGAAATAGAAAAGAAAGTAAGGCCAGTAGGAATACCTTTCTGTCTCTCAGAGATGAAAGCTGGGACTAACTGTAGCAGCATTACATGACTGATTCTTCCCATTTCAGAAAACTTATATTAATTATGCTTTGTGCAAAATTTTGCCCAATGTTAAGTATTTGGACTAATACATTTTATTATATTCAGACAATCTTCTTTTGGATAGATCTAGCTTTCTCACACTATGAAACAGGCTGAGGGATTCAGCTTTTCCCAGCTCTACTGAAATTTATTTACATTTGATGTTATTCTGTCTCCAACATAAACAGTTTTCATGTTTCACAGGGTTGCCTTCGGATTTTAAAAACTCAACTCTCTAGACTTTCCCAACTCCTATATACCTGTGCAGACTGTGCAGGAAAACTAAGCATGCTTCATATCGCTCAAAAGCTAAGAGGCAAACTCAGGCTCTATTGGTTGTTGTTAGCTGCTGGATCAAGGGTAGCAACCGGCACCAAAGCAGTAAGGTCTGGAACAATCTTTATTTATGAACTTTGGCACACAATGCTATTACAATGTGCTCCATAATTCCATGATCATATGCTATTTTTCAGTCTTCACAAAAACACACTAGCACCTTTTTCAATGCAAAGTACAGCTCTGCTCCAGGGATGGACAACCGTAGCACAAAACACTTTATTGTCACACAATTTTCACCTCATTCTTTGGAAATGAAAAATCACGTTTTAATTTTTCATAGCTCTCTGACCAACACCCTGCATGAAATTAACCATCTTTGTTACAGCTTGTCACTATTTTGGTGGTCTTCACCTTCTGAGATTTCATCTCCGTACTTCACAGTTTGATTAGCCTGGATGGTCAAAGCTCCGACTAAAAACCAATGAACTCAAAGTCTTCTATAATGACATGTATGTTTAAAAATAAATTACTTAAATTAGACATCCAAAAGTTGCGTAACACCAAAATTCTTCACTTTGCCAAAAATAGTGGCATGTCCCGAAGCAGCAAAATAGCCCTTTAGATGCCTCAGGATCCATATGTTAAGCAACATGGATGGAAAAATCCCTAGGGAACAAGTAACCAATCAGGCTTCCCACAATGCCCAGGAAAAAGAGCTGTTGATACCCTTTTTCTACTTTAGCAGCTTAATGATGAAAGCATTCATCACGCGGAGCAAACTTGCTTTAAGTCTCTTCTCAAGCACAAAGCTGATTGACATCAACACCTTCATCTCACTACCCTACCTGTTAGGATACACACTGTGAAAATATCTCAGAATATATTTTTGAAGCTATTCCAACTTTACATTGAATTCAAAATGGAGAAAGCATGACTCTCTAATCTAATCTAGTGGAGAGAGATGTTGCCTAAAAGGTTTAGGACAGGAGCTGGGGAAGGGAACATGTCCATTCCAATCCTTGACAAAACACTCTTTTGAGTAAAAAATAGCTCTGCTTTCAAAGCAAAATTCAACAAGTAATCCAGAAAGTATTGAGACCGCAAACACATTGAGTAATAGAAATAAAACCCAAAATATCCAGGAGCTGCTCTTTCTGTAGTTCTGTATATCAAATCATCTTCATCAAATGAGGTTCAGTAAAGAAGCTTCTATAAATACACAGTTAAAAGAATACTATAATGCATGAATATAAAAGAAGTAAACTGAAGTGACATAAGCAATCTTGAGGGAAAACTTTTATTTTTCAGCACGGCACTCTATGATCTTATTTCAAAAGATATATATATGTGCATGTATATTTCCTTTCTGCAGCCATATTTTTTTTACACAGTATAATCTTTGAAATTTGTCAATACAGTAAGAATGAATCTTATTTTTAAGGTTTGCTTTAATTTTTCAAAGTCTGTAACAGCATTGGGTAAAGCTGTGTTATGATAGAAATACGAAACACTCAAAATCAAAGAGTTTCTTAATGAGGTCTACTGTGAATCATTCATTATAATCACTAGCAACTAATTCCCTTCTAAAATCTTCCCCTATCTTGCATTTTGCATTTTCTCTGGAAATACCCTGTTACTATTTTAACACACAAGCCCCCCTCAGAAGGAGGAAAGGTTTGTATTTGGTTCTTTTTTTAAGTTGAGATCATCAGAATCAATTGATGTCTAAAGAATCTGAAGTAATTTGCTGAAGAAAAACTTCAGAAATAGAAGTTTTGGAAATTAGAATTAATCATTATGCACTTAAAATTAAGCCCACCCTTTTTTTCTGACATAAAATGGCATAACTAGGTAAAAGTTAGTCTTTCTTTTCTCCTGTATGTGGGAAAAGGGGGGAGAAAAGAGGAGGAGGGGAAATTATACAGTAAAGATTATGCTGAATTCTCAAAGACTTTCTGACAAACTGAGCACTCTTAAAGTATTTTTCTCTAATGGAACTAATTTCATTTATTATCATGCAAATTACTATTTTTTAGTATCTTGGTTTTCTACAGCAGAAGCTGATGTATTCCCCTCCATAAAAAGGAATGAAGTACAAGCTCACAGCCATAAAGCCTGCTTTTTTTTGGTCCAAACTTCATGAGAATATCAACAGTTTTACCAACATATGCATATTCTCTCATGAAATGAACATTGGAAACAAATTACCCCCAAAAAAAAAAAGAGGCAAGGGGAAAAAAAAAGCCCAAGCCAATTTCATTTTCCTTAGAAATAAAAAAACAAAATAACCTATGGATTCATCAAAATATATGCTCTGGATAAACTGGAGAATAAAACTGTCTTATATAGCACAGCACCTTACAAGTAACTGCAGTCAGTGGAAAAAATTTCATTGACTGACTCAGATTTGGGACTAGGTTCACACCCTGTATCATGGATACTGCTGGAGCCATATGCTTAACTTAACTCAAACTAAAGTATACTTATTCCTTGCATATATTTTAATTTCCTTTATGAAAAGGAAAGACTGTATTGAGTTTAGCTTCTATAAGTCACACTGCTTGAAACTAGGCAGATTTTACTGAATATTTATAAAGACAATTCCAAACCCAAAGTCTGTGTACTTTTGAGAGTCATCTGAAAGTTGTGCCAGATTTCACTAACAGTTCGTTACTGATGTCCTGGGGACAGTTAGTACATTTAATGTTATGAAACATAAACAAGTACAAAAATATAACTATATATTGCTATATAGAAAATGAAACAAGGAAAGCACTTGTAACATAAATATTTTCCACTTACATTTTTATGTATGAAACTTCCGCATTAGGCTGTCAAGATTTAAAAAAAAAAAAAAAGTGTTCTCCTTTTTCAATACTGTTCTTTTCATCAAATCGATCAGAAGGCTAGGAAAATACTTCAGGGTGAATTCTGTGATTAATCTAGGGACCTTCATTTACTAGGGATTGAGAAAGGTTATCTACACAGAAGACAAATTTTTGTGTTGGTCTGGTGCCATACGCCTTACAGTGGAATGAGTACGTACACGGATCAACTATGGGACAAACTTCTGCCGCAAGTCTCCCAAGGCAAATGCAAGTTGAGAGAATACCATAGTTTCAGTCAGGCTATCAGAAATGTAATACAGCTGTATGTAGTGCTTAACTCTGGTGATGATAGTAAAGGAGTATCCTCCTCATTTGCTTATACAGACCTTGGCAGTGCCAGATTTGAAGACAGAAGTATTGCCCAGCTAAATGCACCCAAAAAGAAAATGCCTAAGAGACCCTCACCATAGTATGTTCAAAATGCCAGATGCAGTTATGGTTTTCTTTGCTCTGTTTTAGGCCTTGGCATGTTGCCATCAAATTCTGTAATACTGGGAGTGTGAGATTATGTGAAGTCTGACTCTTCTACTTTCTTCCCTATTTGCTCATTAAAAAGGAGATTAAAATCAGGCCTTTTGGTTTTGCTAATTTTGCATTTTCAAGTTTGTTTGTTGTTTGCTTTCAGGACAGAACAACTTCTAATTTCACTTACCCTGTAGGGATCATCCTCATTTTGATGACAAACATTTACCAAAAAAGAAAAGAAGAAAAAAGAAAAAAAGATCTTGCAGTATTTTCTCTAAAGACCATTCACATGAGAGTGTTCTTTCTACTGCCAAATTCTTCTTACCAAGACTGTTTTGTTACCTGATAACTTGGCCTTCATTCAAGACTTCCTGACTTTTCACTTCTATTGATTTTGGAGAAGCACTGAAGAAAGGAACAAAATTCTGTGCTCTGAAGGAACTCCAGCAGGTGACATTTGCAGCAAGAAAGAGCAGTTACATATTGTCACTCTGTGTTGTACGGGGGGGGAAAAGTCTGGATGAAGTGGCAACTGAACTTAACGTTTGCACTATCTACACTTACAGCATGTGTCTTGCAGTCTCCATTTTGAACATGTTGGGAAAATCCTTTAATAAAACAGAAATTATCTAATGCCTATTGATTGTTCTATTGGTAATTTCTGTGCAAATCGTACAGTAGATGTGTGAGGTATCTATGTGACTTTCATACTTAAACTCAACTCTTTGGTCATGATTCAGGCAGGCAAGCACATAATCAGGAGTCACGCTTAACTAAGGATGTACAGGATGGGAACATGTGAACTTGGGCATGCTGACTGTAACTATACTGGCTTGATACAAAAATTAGATTTAATTTCAACTGTTACTAATTATTTCTTTTTCAAACTTGAATGGTTCACAAAGGCTGTCAACATAATTAGTATTAAATTGCAACAAAGAGTATGAGCAGGAAGATGAAATGTTAAACAAACTTGAAATTTAATTTACAGTGCTCTCTTGGCCCTAGAAACGAGACAAGTTCACAGATGGAAGAAACAAGGGGAAGTGTATATGCACGAGCAGGTCCAGTTCTAGCAAGAAGAATGCTGCCCTTAGGGAGTTATTCATCTTCCTCCTTTCACCTGCTTGCAGGACTGGCCTTCTGCAAGACTTTACATATACAACAGAAAAAAAAAATCACAGGCATTTGTAGAGCTCCAAATGTGACTGCAGAGCTACAACTTTTCTGGTATCTTGACCATTTCAGCTGTCCTGCTTCATAAAAAGTATCTAAGATTATAATTTGAAAGCATCACAAAGGATAACAAAAAGAGACTATTTTTTTTTGGTTTTGCTCCTTATGTTAAATGAGTATGACCACCAGCTTACAGGTCGAAGACACCTTATTCCATTAGTAAAAGTCCATGACATTAATGAAAAAACAAGTCAGAGATACTCAGTAGATGTTTGGTTTGGAAGAGGATGAGGACTAGGCACTGAACTGAAGACGTGTGTCTTATTCTAGTAGAGTTGGAACCACTTTATACCTAAGTTGTATTTCTGCAGCTACAAAATATTCATTATAAAAATTTATAAACAAGGCATATTTAACATAGACTGAAAAATTTTCCTGTAAGAGTCAACTACATTTGAGTGTTACCTTTTATAGAACTCAAGAAATGATATGACTAAAAGTAAAATTATCTTTCCTCTTCAAAAGAAAAAAATCTTGGTTTTCTCTAGATTGCAACTTTTGAGTTCAAGAAATTTAGTCATGAGTCCCCCAAAGGGGAAGAGGACAAAGACTTCCAACTATATGGATTAAAAATTCCTGGAAAATACATGAGATCTACAGTCTTACTTTTCCATGCCACCCAGCTTCAGTCAATTTCTCTTTTAGGTTCAGGAGTTGTGACTGAAAAGAAGTAGGTGCGGAGCTGCAGTACAGCCACACAGCCTTCTGCAGGGGGTGGCCTATGTTTTCTGAGTATCTTTCCCCAAAGCATGAGAAAGCAAAATGTACGCATACAGAATTAACAGCATTTCCTGCATTTTCACACCCCTCCCCTTGCTCCTCAGAATGGGTATAGCTAGACTGCATCTCTACTTATACAATAATTTTAAACACTATAAAAGCATTAGCACTGCGATCATACTTTAATAGGACTTTTTGCTGGGTAAGTTCAAACCATTTTGTTGTTCAGTATAAGGACACCACACCAAACAATAACAGTAAATATAATTCTCTGCATGGAATTGACACAAAGAGCTTAAGTGACTTTGTTCAAGGTCACAACAGAACTGTAGGATGGATTCTCTATTTCATGCTTTAACAAACAGAACATCTTCTATATCATTAAATAATGGCATTTTCCACTAAAATTTTCTACTTTTTAATACTTTTGTGAATTTATAAGTTATTTGTATACATTTAGCATACTTTTGTTGGTATGCTAAAACCTTCATTTCAATGTTCTATACTACCAACAACACTACTGCCGGTTACCTGAATAACAGCAAAGCATTAGGGTTGATCCTATTAAAACCATGCTAACATTATTTTAGTCTGAATTTTTATTTTCCTTTGAAAGAAAGTGAAAATGAACTGATAAAATGTGTAGCTCCTGGTGCAGACTGTTGCACCTCCAGCAGACACTAGAACATCAGGCCACAGCATCTGCTTCTTGGCAATTATCTGTGCTAGATCTCATTTTCCAAAAATCAAGAGAACTCATAGTCCTTGCCATCAGAAATACAACCACTGAAAGACAACAGTGTCCTGCTGCTACACTGATTGCGTCAGCAGGTCTTCTGTCTCCCAGCACACAAAGAACAAGGAAGGCAACCGATGTGATCTGCTTGCAAGGAGATTCAACTCTTTGAGCAAATACCACTCTAAAAGCAGTATTCTCAAGAATTATCACGCACAACTTTTGTTAAATGCTGGTAAGCTTGGACAAGGAAGAAAATTAATGCGGCAAGTATTACTGAGAGCTGACAAGCATCTTTGGTGTTAAATTAACTAAATGTAACATATAATTTGCTTTTGAATACCTTGGAAAGAATCTACTGTGAAAGACTGCAATTTAACACCACAGTTTAAACTGTCGAGGTTACAATTTTAGAAGCTCATTAGTCTGAAGGTGTATGATGATTTTCTGAAATGATGAATGATTAAAAACAAAGTCAAAAGGAAAAGACATTTGGGCATGAATACTTGATCTGAAATCTCACTGTTCATTTTCAGTCAATGTTGCATCTCTATGATTTCAGATTGTAGGAAGCTTTGCAGGTTACATCTACTGCATTCTTTAAAGTATAAAATAACAGAAGAGATCACCTTTAACTCCAGGAATTAGAACATCAAGTATCTTCTTTCTCAAACTCAGTGAAGAGATAAATCATTTTTATTAGAAGATGATTACTTAATGTAAATAATTTGCAAGGTCGTTTCCCACATATGCTATTGCATGCCCAGAAATATGCAGTCTGGCTCCTGGACTGACACTAAGGTCACAAAGGAAAACATTCTGGACAAGTCTCAGCTCAAGCCGATTAAACCAAGTGCCTACACAACAGATAAATTTATGTTATTCAGAAACAACAAAGAATGCAGTGGCCACAGGAGATGGGACAAAGATTAACACCATCCCTCTGTAACTACCAAAAGCAAGCCTGAAGCAGCGAATTGATGGTGCACTTGCCAAACAGCACCTGCACCAGAGTAAACTACTCATTCTCCTACCACTGCCCCACTGCAAACCCAGCAGTTGGTGTGCAATGTTTTATGAACCCATGTTAAAGTTTCCCCCTCAGATGTACCATAGCCATATACCGAATTCAAAACAAAGCCATTGACCCTTCTGACATGACTGATTATTAACCAAAATAACTTCCATGCTCTTCCATACTCTTCTCCAGAGCTGGACTGAGGGAGCAGCTTCTCCCCTTTAAATCTCATGTCCTATACCAATCCTATACCTACTAGAGGGGTGGCAGCAGTAGAAAACAAGCCAAAAGAGGAAGATGCACTCAGCCAAAATTCTCCTCTCCCCTCAATCAGCATCAAGCTGCAATTGGACTAAAATATTTTTTCTTCCTTTTACATCGAATTCTTCTGTTTAACCCTTACACAGTCAGCTAAGCCAACAATGTCTTTTGACTCTTTGTTGTTTTGTTTCATTTCAAAAACATCCAGACAGCATGAGGCAGCTAATACGCAGCAAACTAAGGGCAGAAAAGCATTACTGGTTTGTAGTCCTTTTTGCAAACAAAGACAAGGTACTTCAGCTAGGTTTTTTTATACTATTATCTCTCCTTTTCATGAAAAATATCATAGGCTTTAAAGATAATAATTAGGCACTGGTTTAAGGCTTACAAAAAATAACACTTCCATATCACAGAACTGTTAACTCCTAGATAGTTTAGCACCAGTTATTCAAACAGTATCCATTCCTGAACATAGATTTTCATGGCTCAGGCTGACTTACCTTATGAGAGCATGAGATCACCAGGTCACAGCTTGAACCTGCAAAGGTTTTGACAGCTGAGCCCCAAATTCTACTTAACTGTTGCTCTACTGTGCAATGACCAGAAGCATATTTGAAACTGTGTCCTTTATATTTTTGTTGGTCTGCTATTGATCCTAAGAAAGAAACATCCAACCAAAGATACAAGGATGAAGTAAAATGGAAGTTCAGCTACTCTGCTCAAGCAGCAAGATGCAAATGTTTAATTTTCTACAAATGAAGAACATGTTCCAAAATGGATATGCATAAGCTAGCAGTACCTTGGGTCATCATCACTAAATTTTACTCTAACTAGAAGGAACTACACCTGCTCTGGTTGAGAGGGACAGTTAGTAACTCAAGGATTCAAGAGGTAAAACCCCAATGTGGAAAGGTATAAAGTCCTAAAGGAAAAAAACAGGAGGCCAGTCAGGCTGGTTGGTCTGGCTGGGGCCAGGGAGGATCATCCATTCATCAATGCCAAAAGCACAGCAGGAGGTGGCAACGCAGCAGCACAGAGGACTGACCCTGGGAGCTGTGGAGGCCAGACCTTCGCCACGTAGCTCACACCTGCCTGGCCAGCAAAGGCTCTTTTCATGTCTTACTGGGGTGGTGAGCTTCCTAACATTTAGTCTAGTAGTTCACTAAATTCCAGCTAGCTTTTGGGTGCATTAGTAAGTAATAATTGCTTTGCACTTTCAAGCTGTGCATACTCTGCTTACAGAGTCTCTTTGCACCTGCTGAAGATGCCCAAATAATCTGCCCCAAAAGAGGGGTAACAACATTACAGGCAAGGAAATTAAAGCATAGCTGTAGTAAGTGAAAACCCCTGGATTGCAGAGATGGCTCTGGAAAAGCTAGTTTTTAGTATCCTAATCTTATACAAAATCCTGATCTGTGAAAGAATATGTTCTTTTGTTCAGTCCCCACAACTCTCAATTCCTAGGTTTTTAAAACCTTTCTGCTTTGTACTCTGAAGTTGCCTACAACTCAAAATATTTTTAATGCAGCCTGTCCAATGAGACAAAACAAATGCTATGTAACTACATTTGTATCTACTCAAGTTTATGATTATTAAGAATACTCTTTAACATGATCATGGCCTGCTTTATTATGTCATAACAAAATAAGCACTGGTGAAAAACACATCATTGCACTCCTAAGACTGGGACATAATCCTGCAGTCCTGGCATACCCACAATATGAAGCCCATTCAGTTTATATTAAGTGAATAATTTGTTTACACTTCTAGGTGATCATGATTATCACAGAAGACTACATTAACATTAATATTAATAAAAATCTTCCATCCCACAGTTACATCTTTAATCATTCTGTCATTTCTTGTCTATGTATTACAATATGTTTTATTGTTTCAAAGAAAGCATACACTGTTTTTTACTGCTATTTTCACCTTGTAAGTAGTCTTTTGCAAGTCAAAGTTATTTGTAAATATTTAGTGAATTAATAGAATATGTAAATCTTTTAAAAACAACAAAAAACCCCCAAAACTTCTGCTTTATTTGTGGTTATTGCTGGACATCCTTCTCCCTTTCTCTTTCACACAAATGCACCCTAAGATAGATATTCCAAGGTGATGATAACATTGCTTTTCATGCACACTGGTGCCAGTAACAGTGGTTGCAGATTTTTTTCTGCCATGCATCCCTACTTCCTAGCATTGCAAAACCTATTTTCAGACCTGCACACAATTCCTTACAACTGATACTTAAGTTTGTACCCAAGGCTCATCCCAACAACTTGGCATGATTTGCATGATTACACAGTCAGGACACAATCATTTTAGCTCTGTCATCAAAGTCCTTGAAGTCAATGCAAGTCCACTGGCTTCCATAGATTTTGCATCAGGTCCCAAACCAGGCTGTAGCCCCATGGCAGTGACACCATCTATTACTGTTTCTGCTCTTACCTTATTCAGGTAGCTGCTACTCTGGGACATATGGAATATTTTCTACCTTCATTGCACCTTCCCAGTGATCAGGGACTGGTCTCTTTTGCTGTCAAGCTTGGCATCAGAAGATACACTTAAGCACTGCGTCACAGACACCATAAATGAAAGTATAGCACAGAGACCCCAGTTTAGTGCCAGGCCATTCCAACTCAACCTGATGTATGTTTGCAGGATAGTGCTGTGCACAGTGCTTGCACACACCTAATAAGGAGTACAATTGACTGACCCTACTAGATAGTGGATTTTAAGGTCCCACCGCTAGACTGACACGAACATAGCGTCCCCTCTGCAAGTGAGACTACAGAGCCTCTCATCTCAGCCTTCTCCACTTTGGGCAGCAAGTCTCTGTGGGGAAAACAAGCCAGTTAGCAGGGCATTACTCCTGCCTGGGCAGTGTTCTCAGCACAAGCTGTCAGCATGCTTGGCATTGATCAAAACTCAAACACTTTGTCTTAAACTGCTGTATCAACACATGAAAGCATTCACCTTCATCTGAACATCACCAGTTTTCAGAAGTGTTTAGCTCCCTTTTTTCCTCACTAGAAATTATTACATTTATTAGTACTGCAATATCATATATATGCGTTATTCTCAGATACCACTGTGCTAAGCAGTGTGCAAACACAGAACAAAGACAGCCCCCTGACCCAGAAGCTTGCAACTTAAATAATCCAAGTGTCCAATTCACATTGCACTGATAGCTTCAGTTTTCCATTAACTTCAATTGGTTCAATTTCCATTAACTTCAGTGGTTCAATTCAGTGAACCACTCTTGTGGAAACCCATAGGAATTTTGCCAATGGATTTCATTTAACACAGAACAAGGCTTAAAAAGAAATATTGGATATCACTCTGTTTTAGAGAAAAATAACTGCAAGTAGATTCATATTCTCTTTTCTAATTCAGGAAAGTTCTTGATTGATCAGCCTACAAGCTCTGAACTAGTATAACATCACTGTTTTTGGAAGCATGAGTGTAGGTGTTAACACACACCAACACTTGCAGTTAAAAGATTAAGAAAGTAAGTCACGTATCACGGCCCTAATTCCAAATTAATTGTTAGTGAGCACTGCACATCTGAGAATGCTGAGATCCCAGGAACACATACACACCCCACTGACAATGATGGAGGAAAAAGGAGAACAAGCTTCTTTTAAAAAACAAATCATAATGCATTCCTTCTGATTCAGTTACCCAAATACAAATGTCTAAAATATACTACAAATGTTAGAATGTAGGGTATTTTTATAAAAATATTTGAAATAAATCAGTATAAATAAAAGTGAAAAAGGCATCTGGATTTCAGTCTAGAAATACCATTGAAGCTTTACAGAAATACTCGTATCAGGATATGAGAATTCCTGTGTTTTGGGCCAAAATGGGGAAGAGCCTTGTCACTTGCAATGAATACAGAAGGCAAAAGGTCCTTCCCTCTACTACTTTGTTGCTTTTCCTTTGACTAACAATCTTTTTTTATATATATAAAACCATTTAAAAAAGAATTACTAAGGGTGAGTTCCTCAGAACAGAAGGCAAGTGAACAGGTGCAACCTTTTGTCTGACTCTTTAGGGAGACCTGCATGCAACAAGTGCGCCCATCTCACAGACTGACCCAGGAGGTGTCATGTCAAGGTAAATCAGGGTCCCTAATCCCTGCTGGACACGTCACGCCAGTTTGGGAGTGCCTACTTCCTGCAGCATTAATCTCTAACAGTCAGCAATACAGATCAAGTCATGCAGGCAGAGCTGTGTCCTTTCCACTTCCACTAAGAGAAAGAAGCTGCCATTTCTAAACCCGACACTGATATAGTATCTCAATGGTATTCCAGAAGGGCTGGTGATGGGACCTTTCCACTCATAGGGCGTTGGTCTGCAGCATGACACAAGATCAGGGCTCTCTGTAACTCCTGTTAAACTTTGTTGCAGGTTTAAATATCAAATGTTTCCATAGGGATTATGGACTTGTGTATGCAACTGAGCTGTATGGAAGGAAACACTATTGGGGATCCTTTGAATAAGCAGTTTTAATATAAGTTTTTTTCAGCTCTGCATAAACAAAACACTACCAAATTACCTGGTAAAAACTAAAGTAACCTGTAAATATGTAAAGCTAGGGGACCTACTGGTAGTACAGATTTGTCTGGCAAGCTGTACTCCCCATATATATGTTAACTATATGGGGATATAACACAGCTATGTCCCTAAGCTGAAGTTCTAAGCACAGGCTGGCCACTAGTGTGATGTTTCTGTAATACTCATTACTGATTTGCTGCAAATCACTTACCATCTCAGAAACAGCTGTAGCAAAAACCATAGCCGATTCTGAACTTTTCAAGGCACAAAACTACCCAAGCAAAAAAAATCTGAATGTATTGAGACAACAAATTAAAAGGGGAAGGAGCACAGTAAAGGAGAATAAAGAACATATAAAATATTTAAAAAGCACTTTCTGATGTTTCCCTCCATATAACTGTTAATTTCTTTAAACTGTGCAATTCCTCCCATACTAACTATCTCCAGTAATTGACCTTACAGACTTGAATTTTTAGGACTGAATTGTAAATTCCCAATAAAAGGAATTATTTAATGTCTAAGGTCAGAGTTCAGTCAGCATATCGCCCATTTATTAGCACTGAAGTAACAACCATGATACAAATTCCTCACTGTGGCCTGATACCCAGATCAAGAAGCAAAAGAAAACCAGTAGTAAAGCCTAAATCCCCATTTCAGGGTGCATTTTTCAAATACATTAAGCTACTGGAGCAACAAATTATGTTTTGAAGTGATAAGAAATTGATTTCTGCTTCAGTATGATCATATTTTCTAAGGACTGCTTTTAAAATATTATGACAAATAGTTTTCAATCCTTTTGAAGCAAAATATTCTGAATAGTTTAAGGTGTTGATTAAAATCGGGAAGAAAAATATGAACTACCAATTTAAAAATGCAAGGGCCAGAGGACATATCTTTGGATCCAGTAATGAAATACTAATTAAAAAATGTCCATAAATTGCTCTCTTATGTGAAAGAATTTGGAGTGGGTACAACCATTCTTGCTGAACAGAAGAAAGATTTTTCCCTGAATTATGTTTTACAGATTCAAGATTAACGGGAGGAAAAAAAAAAAGGCATTTTGTCCTTGAAAGCAGGTACGTAATTCTTTATAGGTATTCTCATTCTCTTCAGACTTTTGTGTTTAGAGAAGTAGTTTTCACTTTGCTCACCATTCTTATGAGACCTTGGAACTATACATGAGCTTTTTAACTTCATTCTGTTCTCATACAACTTTTGTAAGTATAAATCCTTTGTAAATAAAAGGGAATTTAACCTAAAAAATAGTTTTCCTGCTCTAGTTAGATGACCCTGAAAAACAGATATAAGATCTTTTTTAAGTCAGCAAGGAGACTTTTTTGTGCTTGTTTTTTAACTTTTTGTCTTTTGCATTCCCTTCCCCCAAGTTGGGTCTGCTATTTTTGGACTAGAGAAACACCGATCTATCTTGGCTTGATAAATTTTTGTGAAGGGATGACTATATCCACTGAGTTACTGCACCAGTTATTGTTACTTTCCATAGCTATAAGGATAATTCTATAAATCCAAACAAACTGAAGAATATGTTATTACTTGTATTCCCAAAATTCTTTTGCTGAGACTACACAAACAGCATTGTTCCAAAGGGAAGAAAAATATGAATTTAAAAGAATAGCGCTCAAACTCTACGTGCATTAGAATAGGTGCCTCTGCTTCCTCCATTAAATGTACATAAACTGTTTTGTCTTTAAACAGCTGAAGAACACATAATTTAGCTATTAATCCTTCTGCATTCACTTAGCAAACCAATTTTTTATTTGGATCAATTGTTCTTTTTTGGATCTGGGTTATGTATATCAGACATTCACTGATGTACTTCTGTGATAGACTCCCTTGTTGTCTTCATTGTTTGATAAAACAATATATCTGATGTCTATTGGTAACATTTGCAATGAAAATGCAACCAGTTACATTTGGTTTTAGTGATGAGTTGCTTTGAGATGTAAATATCATAAAAGAGTAACCTAACATTTACAGTTAATCTACACTCAGTCTGCAAAATGAGGAATTAAGACTAGAAGGCAGAGAATCTTTCATTCATAGCACAGATTCAAGTCAAGATGATGTTGGGTCATCTTTGATCACTGTTGTGTTGAATATTTAACAGTTAACTTTTGCCACCACTGGAGAAACCTGGCTGCAAGTAGCACATTTTAGTTTCAGTGAGCAAGAGAGGGTAAAGAACTGATAAACAGCCAGCACTGTCAATACACAAACGTTATTTGATCTGTTGACAGTAATTAAGACATATTAGCTAGAAAAAATAAAAATGATACATTATTGCTTCTGAGCTTTTGGGGCTAAAAATAGGTTTAAAACTAAATACCCAAGCTTGTTTTTTTTTCTTTTTTTTTAAACTACTAGCACGAATCTTCACACTGGCACTGCAGAGACTGCTAAAGGCAATTTCCAGTGGAGTGTGGCCTTGGGATTATATGGCAATGTACAACTTCAGATAAGGTCCTCAAGCCAACCAAAGAAGCCAAACACATACTGCGAGGAAATTAGATAGCTAAGAAACATTTTTTCCTGCATGAATTACAACTGAAAGTCTCAGTGCATCCACCTGCTTGTACCAAATGAATCCTTAACATTTGTGTAGCAGTTGTCATGCACGAGCTGCTTACTGAAAGCTTTGTGATGGCATCACATCTCCAAGAATTAAGACATATTTATTTATTTGTAGAAAACATGAATGAGAGAGAGTAGAAAAGGATTTCACCTTCACACACAGGTGGACTTGTTTGTTTGTTTGTTTGTTTGCTTTTTTGTTAAATCAAGGAAAGAATACATAGCAGAAGCCAATGGGAGGAAGAAATGCTGACTAAACAAACCGCTCAATCTAAACTGACTTCATTGCCAGAAGTTAGAGAGAAATACAAACAGAACCAAAAATGGTGCCAAAAATGTGGTCTCTGAGGAAGCAGAAAATCCACTTCTGTTCTCAGTTCTGCTGCTGTAAATCCACAGTAACTCCAGGCATGTGATACGAGCTGTTCTGGACATACAACAGTGTAATGTGTGCACGTGGCTCATGTTGCCCTGATACATGGGCACATTATAGCCATGTGTGCATTCAGAAGGCGAGGTTCTTTCTTCCTTTGCACAGAAAAAATAAAAGATCAACAAGAGTGACTACCTTCTACATAACCTAGAAAAGCAGCACACTTCTCACAGCAGAGACAGGTCTTCTCCAGAAGAGTGAAGCAAATTTGTTAGACGTTTCAATGACATAATGCTATGAATATTAACTTTTTTTTTTTTTGAGAAACCAAATATTTCTATTTTAACTGCTATAAACAACTGATGACCATGCACAGAGCTATTTCAGTAACAAGATCAGTATGGGAGACTACAAAAAGTAATCTGCCTACAGGTCTTATAATTCATATACAAAAGTAACATATTCATAAGTGTTCTAGATAGCGTGCCTCAGAGACGTTATAAACACAAACATCTATTAAGTTAGACCTAATAAAAAATTTAGATTTTCATTATGAAGCCCATGTATGACAGACAGCAATATACCGATGCTGGCAATGAAAAGGCAGATATTAAAACCTGTGTAATGTAATCTTCCCCCCAAAACAGACATAAAAACCTGAGCAACAAAAAAGCAAGAGTTTCTGGCATTGTGTATACAGCAACATTTCCATGCTTTCCCCACCTTTTCCTCCCAAACTCCCTCAGCCAGATTACCCTGCAGCCCTAGCAACCCGTTTATACTCAGCTGGCTGTCCACCACCATTATCTGTACTACATTCTGCCCTCATGGATGACCTTAAACTGCAATCCTGGAAAATACCTTGCTCACCAACCCAAAGTGTCACTTGCTATAATTAGCATTCTGGGAGCTAACAATACAGCCATTAAGGCACTGAGAAAGACACATGTCCTGCCCTAGTTCCGTGTATATCAAGTGATCAGTCAGATGACCATTAAAGCAGTGAAGTCTTTATTCAGATGGTCAACTCGCCTGCCTCAACCCATAACCTGTCTCTACAGGGTTTTCCTTAGAGAGATGGATAATGATGCTCTTTCATGTTACCTTCCTCGGTACGAAATGTGGTGCTTCCAAATCTCTGTTCCTATTCCCAGGACAGCCTGTAATGAAAAAAATCTGACTTTGAATATAACAACCGTCTCAAAATCAGGCTGTCACTCAGCAGCAACAGTTGTGTTTGCTGAGCACACACAACTTCACAGTAAGGACACTGCCTACTGCTACTTCCCCCCTCACCGAGGACATGGAATAACATGAGAATGCTTCATATCCATTCCAAAATTTTAATATTTTAAACTATTAAATCTTACCACCATCATCTTGTTCCAATTTGGATGGCCAGCTAACTGATTCAATACACTGAAGAAATACTAAAACCACTAGTGCAAAGCTTTATGTAAAACTACTATATAACACAAATTATAGAGCTTGGTGCTACAGTGATGCTGAGAACCATTTAACACCATCAAATTTCACTCATATAAATCCCCCCCCATCAAAAAAAAAGCCACCAGACTGCTGCCTAATTCCTAATTTTTGCTAAATGTATCAAAATTCATTAGGGTTTCATGTATAGTGTCATGCAGAATAGCAAATACTCCTTCTAATGAAAACATTTGTTTTCAGGATCACGTTGTGTACATAAAATAGTCTATTCCAACAAATAAAGATTCCCTCTAGTTAAAACTGAGGGAAAAAAAAGCAATTTAAGAGCAGATGAAAGAAATGTATTTTATTTTTGTAAACTAAACTATTAACTACTGAGCAAATCAAACCATTAAGATCTTGGGTAACATCTTCTGAGGACTATGACCTCTACACAGCACAGAATGGATTCAGGGGCCATATTTGTCCTTTCCCATGGCAAATGGCTATTGTATCTGTTTCCAGCTATACAAAAAGGGATATTTAGCTTCAGATGGCAGAATGTTAAGAGCATTCTGATGTGTGGGGTTTGGGGGTTTTCTTCTGAGAGCTTTGTTTAAAAATGTACTTCTCTATGGGCTATGCATTTACAGGTTTTTGGTGGACTAATTAGTAACTGGAATCCAAAGCCAGTATCATTCATTTGGTAAAATACTTACATACTCCCTCAAGGGAAAATCTGAGGCAAAACACGCAAGATTGGCTGTGCAACTAGCATGAATGTCACAAGAATCTAGTTCCCAAAGCCAAAATATATCCCTTTTAGTGTTTTTGAAACACAAAATTAACAATTTTGTTAAATATGAAGGAACATAATTGTGGACTGGACTCCACTGACAGAAGGTAATTATGCTAGAGACATATCAACCTAATACTCACTTCCATATTTAACTTGCTTTTAGCTGTGTTTTGTTTCAGTTTTAGAGGAGGCAGTGGCTATCCAGCTTACTGTCCAAACCATTACAGTCACTTCAAGGACAGCAACTACAAATTAAAATGTGGAAAACCCATTACTAGTTTAGCAGAGAGTTGAAGAAAATTCAGCCTTGTTCACAACTCTGAGTTCAGTGTACCTGACCAAACAAATAAGCAGCTTCCCAGGATCACAGTGATGCAGAAGTGCCTCAGTTCTTTTTCAGTAATTTTCACTGTGAAAAGCACAAGTTTTATAAGCTCATTTTGAAAGTGCATCTATTAAAAAGTTAATAACACAATGACTATTTAATGCTACTTTTAAATAATAATAATAATACAGATTATTAACCAGTGACATGTAAAACAGTGACAGCAATGGATGCTGAAGTTATTCAGAGCCACATCACAAGTGGCAATCTGGGAAATGCCCAAGTAGACACTCAGGAATTCCTGAGCAGTAATTTGGCTGAAAGAAAACTGCTGGGAACAGAGGTGAAGAATGTGATACAAAGAGGAGAGGCTTTGCAGAAGTCAATTACATCTGAAACGAGAACATGCTTACTAAATACAACTATTATAGATTCAGTCGATATCTAGAGTGCTCCATCTGCTCCCACTATGGGCAATATTTTGAAACTATGTCACCGTTAACATGGCATTTTCAGAACATTCTTAAATGATTAGTCTTGCCATAACGTGAGGAAACAACATTGACACAAAGCATCTACTGTAACAAACTACATTCCATAGTTCTGGCAATTTTAACAGTAAAAACTACAACATCAACATGATGTCTACACTCAGTTTATAAGATCAACTATTTTTCTTTGTAACAAATTGAGAAGTAATGCAAGGAGTGAGTAACTTCCAAAAGTAACATACGCATAACAGTTGGTGTGCAATTTAACTGCTGATTTAAATGAGCTAGCTGTCACAAATAACTCCCCTAAACTGCTTCTAAAATGGGCAGACATGGAAAGGAAGAGGAAAAACAAAATGGTCAACAACCAGCAGCAGAAATGCATTAAATATGTTGAAGATCTTCCAGCTTAAGTAAGCAGAAATTCATTCCAGGACCTAAGAGCTGTGCCAGGCATTAAATCTTTCACAGAAAATCATCCTAATTGTCTCCTTAGAATTAACCTATCTTATATTCCTAAGCAAGCCTATCTAATCATAAGCTCATTTCTTTTATGTTAAAGCTATGTTTGAGAAATTCAATTTGAAGCTGTCAGCACTGATAGCCATTTATTCTGCACCTACAGTCAAGTCTGTGGGAGGGGGAGGTTGGAAAACTAGCTGAAATGAATGAAATTTATTAGGGGAAGAAAAAAGAGTTATCACTGTAATTGTTCTGCCTGTTCCACTTTTTTGATCTTGTCAACTCCCCAACAATATTTTGCACTTCCTTTTTTCTTTTTACATGACAATAAAACTCAAATTAAAAAAACCCCAAACATTTTCCACTGGATTTTTACATGGCCATTTTATCTACCTTGTCTTCAATAAATTTAACTTACAAACAAAATAAATGAAAGCTGATATCAATGCAGAATAACAACAACTACTCTTAAAGACATTTTATGGTATCTATCCACTGTGTTTTAGCAAACATACCTAAAGTGATATCAGAACACTGAAATCAAATCACAATGCTACAGTAAATAGCATGGTACAAACCTCTCTGCAGAAGTCCTTCAGATTAAAAGGCAAAGCATTCCTGACAATCTGTGACATAGAATACAACCCAACCAACACTCAAAATATCAAGGACCTGGAAGCTCCATTCCATTAAATATTTAGGTCCCCTGAATCCAAAACTGAAGAGGCAAAACAAGAGAGAAAAATAGAAAGACAGACAGAAAGAACTAAACAAACAGAACAACCTTACCTTTCACAAGCTCGGACAGTCCATGCAGCAATTATCCATAACGAGATACTAAAAACCAACAGTACAGTTCCTGGACATATTGTCATTAGAGTCTTCATAACAAAACGGGTATTGAAGTTTATCTTATTTAATGCTCCAATGCTTCTAGATGAGGCATCAGTGAAAAGTTTGCTATGCAAAAGCATAACTCTGGCAATAAGATATAGTCTTAAGAACATTGGTATAGATAAAATAATATCCACATCAGCTGTTGTTGTGGATGGAGCGTAAGAAAAGGCGAGCCGGGCTGTCCATGTGAATGTATAGTTCCCAGGTATGGGATGTATAGCACACACCAGTATTTCCAAGCAGATAAAGAAAATACGCTCATAAGTCATGGCTATTCTCCAGTCATCTGCTCCATTGTCCACCATGAACAACTGAAATAATAAAATATAAGGTTAACTTTAGTACATCATTAACAAACCTTGTTATAATTCCATTTTAAAATACCATAGTTTTCAGAGCTGCAAAGGACCACTAAAAAGAAAATAAATATGCCATTTCAGAAAATGACATTACTACATCACTATGAAGTGAAACATAGCTCTGGTTAGACAAAAAGAATTTTTTCATGCACTATTTTTAAAACTGAACATGAAACTAAATTTTCACAAATTATTTACTAAGAATTCCTCATATTTCCTTTAAGTGTAATTTCTGATAAAACAAAACACTGGACCAATTAAGCCTTGTCCCGTCAAAATCAATTGCTTACTCTAAGTTCAGGTAATTGAGAAAAATTTAAGGAAGTGTTTTCAGAATGGATATCTAAATTACAAATTGAAAATACTTTCTAAGATGCAATGTTAAGCCCACACTAGAGCATATCCATGCTTCAGACAGGGTGATATTATAGCTTCTGCAGAACTACCCAAGCTTTCTTCAAGCTTCAGGCACCAATACAGATCAATGTAGGATGCAAAACTACATGAGAAACTGCACAAAGACTCAAGAAGATATCTCATGGTGTAAATCTGAAAAGCAAAAGCCAGCAAATATCTGAGTAGCTCAGGCAGTCAGGTGATGTCTAGTAGTAGCTGAAAATTAAATGCACATGTTGATTCTTGCATAACCAAGGCCTTCAGTTTGCCACTGTCCTGGTTTCGGCTGGCATAGAGTTAATTTCCTTCCTAGTAGCTGGTACAGTGCTGTGTTTTGGATTGAGGATGAGAACGTTGATAACACACTGATGTTTTAGTTGTTGCTAAGTGGTGCTTGGCACAGCAAGGACAGCTGACCCAGACTGATCAAAGGGATATTCCATACCACATGATGTCATGTTCAGTATATAAACTGGGGGGAGTTGGCTGGGGGGTGGTGACTGCTGCTCGGGAACTGACTGGGCATTGGTCGGTGGGTGGTGAGCAATTGCATTGTGCATCACTTATTTTGTATATTCTTTTATCATTATTATTATTATTATCCCTTCCTTTTCTGTCCTATTAAACTGTCTTTATCTCAACGCACGAATTTTACTTTTTTTTCCCCTCTCAGATTCTCTCCCCCACCCCAGTGGGGGCGAGGAGTGAGCAAATGGCTGTGTGGTGTTTAGCTGCCTGCCAGGATAAACCACAGCAGCCACCCAAGAACAAAGGTACTGAAACATTTCACACTGTTTAGTAAATGTTGCTCTTGATGATTTACTAAGTAAATACTTAATCAAACAGCATTTGTCACTAGTAGAGAGTAGTGGTGTGCAAGAAGTTGCAAATAGGCAACTTTTCAAAAAGGACCATAACCCATAATGACAAAGAAGATACAATCTCGGTGATAGGAGAAGACCTTCTCATCATTTCAACTATAGTCCGAATCGAAACAAGGCTCTTCAGTAAACAGGTAAGAGGAAATAACAATATTTTTGCAGGATTTAAAAAATGAGATTATTCAAAAATGTGTAAGTAATTCAACAGATGAGAAGGAAAAGTATACAAAGAATGCCCTCCTTAATGTGAGAAGAGTATTTTCAGCATGCTACACACCATATACACAGCCAAAAACCCAATTACTCATCTGCACTGTTCTTTGCCCCTTTCATCTTTCAAGAGGTCAGAAATACAAGCCTGATCTCTCTGTATCTGTTTTTAGAGACTGAAAACACACTTTACATCCTCCTCCCAATGCATTCAGTTTGTCTTTCAGAAAATCGCTCTAGTCATTTGTTTAGGAAAGTGATAACCACGAATTAACTTTATTGTAGTTGAACTGATACTAAAAGAAACAAAGAAGTTAACCACAGTAAGAAACAAAACAAAACAAATTTCTGTATTTGTGGACCTCTTTTTCAACCCTTTATGTTCTTTCCCTCCATCTTACTGTACTGGGTGTTGGTGACAAGGTTTTGATACTGGAGGGGCACTGCTGCAGTGGTGTCTGTGAGAAGAGGTCAGGGGCTACTCTGCAGTGGACCCACTGCAGGACATAGCTGAGCTCATCAAGTGAAGCTAGTGGTGCTTCTGTGAAAGCATATTTAAGAACGGGCAAAACCCTGCCCCAGCAGTGAGGAGTGAGGGAACAATGCTAAGGTCAGAGAAGAAGAAGGGGGAGGAGGTGCTCTAGGGACTAGAACAGAGATTACCCTGCAGCCCATGGAGAGGACCATGGTGAAGGAGGTATTTCCCTGAAGCCCGTGGAGAGGACCACACTGGAGCAGATACCTACACTGCAGCCCACGGAGGACCCTGTGCCAGAGCAAGGTGGATATTTCCTGAAGGAACTGCCACCTGCAGAAAGCCCACGCTCAAGCAGATTCTCATTACAAGAACTAATGCCCACGGAGGACCCATGCTGGAGCAGGTTTAGCCTGAAGGGCTGCAGACCATGGAGAGGACCCACACTGGAGCAGTGGAAAAGTGTGAGGAGGAAGGAATGGCAGAGAGGAACTGTCATTGACAGACTCCCATTCTCCATATCCCCTGCACCACTCATGGGAGAGAAGATAGAGGAGTTGGGAATGAAGGAGGGATGTTGACCCTGGGAAGAGGGGGTGGGGCAAGATGTTTTAGGTTTTGTCTTTGTTTTTCACCATCCTACTCTACTTTTAACTGGCAATAAATTAAATTAATTTCCCAAAGTTGAGCCTGTTTTGCCAGTGCTGGCAATTGGTAAGGGATCTCCCCATCTTTATTTCAACTCACAAACTTTTTCATCTCATTTTCTCTCCTTGTCCTGTTGAGGAAGGAGAGTGAGAGAGCAGCTGGGTGCGTGTCTGACAGCTGGCCAAGGTCGAGCCACCACACTTACATATAGTTCTTATCTCCACTGCAATATTATTAAAGACAAAGAAACACAAATAGTGTTGAATTAAGCTAAAGAAACACACTCAGTGAATTCAATGTATGCAACATGAGTACATACACTTTCTTTTACCTGTGGTCATTCTGCAAACTTCACATACTAGATGTGCAAATTGATACTGGAAGGCCAATTTATGTATTTATGTATGTAAGTATGTATGCATGCATGTATTACCAAAAAAGTGCTGGTTTGCACTTAGCAAACACAGATCACAGAAGTGGTATATCAGTTATGAAGAGGTCCAGGTATTTAGAACACCCAGAATACATGGGTATCTGAATAGTAACCAGCTTGACTGAAAAAGAGATAGATAATATCAAATCTCTCAAATGCTGTGTGGGTTTCCGAATGAAAGAATAAATTAATAATAGAGTTAAATATTTCAATTCTCAGATACATATCAAATACATGTCAAACTGGCAGTGTTTTAAAACTTCTTTTAAAACTGCAAAATCTGCTGAAAAAAGCAATGGTCTTTTGTCCTCCCTTTTTACCTACCATCGTCACAGATTTAAAAAAGAATTCTATATGCAGAAAGGCAATTCAAGAAAAATGATACCTTAAGTACTGATTCAATTTAAAAGATGAGAATAGAAGAATGTTGAGTTAAACTTAGGCATTAAAATTTGATCTTACAATCTTCATGGAAGAAAATGTTATTTAATCACTGAGGTTTTTAAAAACTTTAAGATGTCATTATGGAATGCACACTTGATAACATATTCACCTGTCAGCAGAAGAAATCCTAACATGCTACAAAGAAAGACGTTTCTCAGTAGTGCTCAGTGGAACAGGTTATGTTTGGAGACACAGAAGATCCCTATCAACTTCCCTTGACCTCAGCTGTGCCTATTTCTTCTAAGGAAAATAATATTTTAAAGTGATAATATCTTCAGCTATCATATAATGAGATTTAGGAGGTGAAAACATGGAAGGTAGAAAACACCAGAAGCCACAAATGACCACAGATCCAGTACAAGCATTTCTATTTCATAAAAATATTAACATTTCAAAATCATATTTATGAGGAAAATTTCCTTACAGTTCTGTGTCTCTAAATTCAAACTATGATGGATATCGAACACTCTGGAACGAATACAGGCCTCTAAAAGAGGCTGTGAATAACAATTAAATTGGGACATACCGAAATTACACAGAAATTAGTACAGGATTTCATGTACATTTTATATACTTGCAATTATACAATCTACTAAATGCAAGTTTCACTTTTAATTTGGAAGATACAGAGGTATTTGTGCATGCCTGCCTGCTTGGCTGGGTACACTTCCTATCCAGAAAGCGAGGAAGGTAAATGCGTGGAGAAAGAACAGCTGAACAGCACAATTTAAAGGGTACATATACACCCTCTCAGCTGCTTTCCGTCAATCCTGTTATAATAATCATGCATTAATTTCAAGATACTACTCCCCACTTGAATGGAGAATGATGCTAGCAATAAAAAGAGAACATAATATAACAGTGAGCAAACTCCTCCTATAGAATTGAGTCCTGCACTCCACAGAGAAGGCCAAACTCCAGCCAAGGTCAAAGATGTTATGCCTGTTCATAGCTTCCAGATTTCTTATAATTACTCTGTTGAAATCTAATGCAAGTACTTCACCAGTGTTCTACAAGGTTCTTCAAATACAGAACTCTCATATACCTTCATTAAGTCTGCACTCTGCAAGAAAAATTTTATTTTCATCTGAAATTATGTAATGTATTTCCAGCATGTTGTATGTAAAAGACAGACATAAATCAATCTTTAACTTCAAATAAACTTGATATTTGTAATGCCACACAGTAAAAATATAAAAATAAATATCATATCATAGATATTTATATAGGTATATGTATATTTACATAACACTTTGTTAAATTTATATAACACCAGATGAGAAAAAGAGAAACACATTCAAAGTAGACAGATTGCACACAATGACAACTTAGATCAGAGACTCCCTGAAGCTACTTAAAACAAAAGGAGAGAAGTTAATTTTGTAAATCATTAGTATATCAAAACAGACTCATAGCAGACTAGCAAAAGATGTTACTGAATGCAAAGAACAAGGCAACTAGGCATTTTCTAAAAATGCCTTTACAATCCAGGTAAAAGAACGAATCTGAAAACTGTATCACTACCCTGCTGTATTACTCTGGGGACATGTTAACACAGGAGTAAAAAGGAAGCAATGAACAGTGCTAAAGTCGCATCAGCTGTACTCCTGGAAGCATTCCTTGCAGAAGGGGAATCAACTGTACTCACAAACATATTGTTGTAATTGTTTAATTTAAAAATCCAAATTTAAAATGGTTAAATACTGGAGTCATTTAAACCTTATAAAAGAACTGATGGGACTACGATTCAGAGTAGCAAAATATAGCCTCTGTGGCTCCTGATTTACCAAAATGTTTGACCAGACATTTTTCTATAGTTTGTAGTCCCTGAAATATCATTTATAAAACCAAAAAGACCATTATGGTACTCAGAGAAGAAGAGGATAGAAGATACTGCTTTTGTCTCACTACTCCAAACAGCCAAGCTATTGCCCCACAGCACCCCATTAAGTACAAATGATTTAAAACCATGTGGTGGTGGGAGATAGACATCTCAAGCCTTTTACACAGTTCCCCCTAACTAGTGGACGAAAAAGACCTTCTTCCATCAACAGAATGCACGTAATCAAATGGTCTGTAAGCTATCTAAAGGCTTGACCTTGGAGAGCCTGCAGGAGTTCCTGAGGACTGCTGAACTCTTCATCCTAAATACAACACCAGAGAGCAGAGACGTTAGTGGGTTCAAGTGGTAAGCAAAGTTATGAGGCATCAAACACCTTCTGCGTGCAAAGCACAGAAGACAAAGAATATGTTTTCCACAAAATTACATGAGGGCTTGACTATCTTATATTTTCTAGAACATTTCCCACATCCAGAGTTAAACCCAAACTTTCTAGTGGGTCATTAGAAATTGATCCACAAGGTCTTGTGGATATAGCTATCTACTGAATGAAACTTGCTTAGTTCATTCAAATGGGGAAGCTGGACTGCTCTATCACTTATACATGTATACATGCATACACCCCCACCTCCCCAGACTTGTAAAAGTCTGATACTTAGCTTCAGCACAAAAAATATTATTTTTATAGTATATTTATTTAAACTCAGCATCTCTCTGCAAAATGAGTTTTTCATAGTTATTGATATTTTTCTATAAACACTGTGTACATCAATGCATGTAAAGAAAACTTCATGCTAATATCTGCTGGTGGCTAAGCAGGCTCAAAATACTTCTCTCAAAGACTGTGTTTAAACCTTACCATCCCAGGAAGGGATGCGTAAAGGAGGCTCAGACCATTTATAGTCTTTGTGAACCATATTTTCAGAAGTGCAGCATCAAAAACCTCAATTAAAATACATCTGAATAATACCTCTTAGTTACTCTGACAGGCCACACATAACCGCAGCCATTTCAGAAAACAGATATGTGTTAAACAACACTCTTAATCAGGTTTGTCTATGTCTTTTCTTAACCTCTGTCCCTCAGATCATTATAAAAAACCTACCCCAAATACGCTATGAGATTTTTTTACAAAGAAAGGACATTTATGATCACATAAACTAACATAGGGTTAAATTCTGCCTAAGCACACAAAGTTAAATTCCAAAGTTAAAATTTCTATGCAGGTAATAGTGTTAAGAATTTAAATCCAAGAACTACAAAAGGAAAAAAAGGACATTCCAGGATATCAAGATTTCTTTCCTAATACTATGGAGAATAACCCCCTGAGAAAAGCATAATTATGCACGGAACTAAGAAATCATCACAAACTTATAAATATATAACAAAATCAAAAGAATTAGACAATGAACTTATTAATAGAAAGGGCTGACTTAAAAAAAAAAGATTATCAAAACAAAACTTTTTTTTACTTTCATTATTAAAAAGATATTTCACAAGGCAATCTCCTAATTTAATTTAGTTTGGACTCTTGCTGGAACAATCACAGTTGAGCTTCCTCAGATCTGTAATCAACAGGGAGCTATTTAGTTATATGAATTTTTATGAACCTTCAAATCAAATCAGAGGTCCAGAAATAAAAGTCCACCACTCAGGGTTACTGTATTCATTTCAGATACTCAGTAGACCCACCAGTAAGTGACTGAATTAAACTGATTGATTCAAGAGTTTCTACAAAGTCAATGTCCACAACAGGTATTTCTTCATTTTAACAATATTCTTAATTTAACAGCTATTTCATCATACCAAAATTTCAGATCCCACCCTCTCTGGCTGCTTAAAACACAATGAGAATAAGGTCCTTAAGTTACCACATGTAGGAGGCTTCCATCCAGCACCAGCAGTTCCCAAAAGCTCTTGTGACTGGGGTTGACTGTCAAAAATGTTCTCCAAGTAGATACAGAAGGAACATGACTTAATAAAGCTCTGAATATCGCTTAAGCGCAAGAAGAATAAGACAGAAGGAACAGCTGAGATAGGTCTCCTGCATAAACATGCAAAATGGGAAAATGGGACCAGTTCACTGTAACAGCATGAATCTTGTTTTATACTATTTATTATTCTGTTATTTAAAAAGCAGGGATGAAATAACAAAGTAAATAAAAAGAATATGTATGATACTACATAACAGATGTATTTACTAGAGAATACACTGGGTGACCCAAAGCAATCCAGAATAGCGGCTTCATACAATTGACAGAGATGGGATGAAAAAGATACATAGTTTTCAACTACAGCTTTTTTCCCCAAGAACCTAAGGACTGAGCAAGGTTATCTGGACATAGCCAGCCCTTAGAAAACATTTCAGCACCTCACCTCACCTCACCCAGCCTAACCTAACCACACCACAACTTGTTCGGAACTCAGCTTCCATCAGTCGCCACTCCACACTACCCCCTGCTTTTGCTGGCCTGCTCTGGCTCACTCTCCCTGCTAAGAGAGTGCAGCAGGACACGACCTATGCCAGCTTTATTACATCTAAAGGGAAAGTTGCAAAGAAATAGTGAATGAATTGCTTAGGTTCCCTTTGCACTTTCACAAATATAAACAAATGATGACCCTGAACAAATTACCATGTGTAAGGGATGAGGCCCAAGTGACTGTGCTGCGAGCACAGACAATGCCCCAAGAGAAAGCTCCAGAAGCCAGCCATGGGGAGGGGCCCAGTGTCACCCTCCTTGACTGACTGATGTCTCAACCACTCCTGAAACAGGGGTGAGAGAAGATTCCAGAAACCTTGGACTGGGGCCAATAAATACGGGCACACACAAGCCTCCTCGGGGCGCTCTCCACACCGACACCGATGGATCCAGGATTGGTGATCTCTCTCGCTCTCTCCACCCCCCCACTCCCCTCGTCCTTTGCCCTTGGTGCTACTAAGTAACACAAGGCCTACCTCAACGTCTCATAAAGCCGCTTAGCTTATGCGACATATTAATACACAGAGGGTTGATGCTTATAGAGTGTTCGTTCTGTTAAAGTTGATGTTCATGTACGGACCTTGAGCGTTATCTCACCTTAATCCACACAGAGGGGATTTGCAGACCTTAGTCACTCTCCCCTTCTCGTAGGTGGGACGTGACACCATGCTAATAAAATAATCCCAAAACAACAACAACAACAACAAATCTTTAAAAACTTCTTCTGGTCTTTTAGGTCTGCTACAGCTACTACGCTGATCTTGGCAGTACGGGGATGGAAGCACTGATTTCAAAGTTAATGATGAATTTAGTTTTGCACTTAAGGAGCAGTTTCAATACTTCATATATGAAGAACACAGCACATCTTCCCATAAAATAACTGTGCTATTTTACAGAACTAATTTTTAGAATGCATTTTTTAAGAAACCTAATGGTCTGTGTTATATTTTTCCCCATTTCGAGTACCTCAGAAATAAAGTAACTCTGATTCTACAATCTTCTTGCAGAAACAAAACTCACTGGGAGAACTATCTACATTTCAATATTTTTATGTTGTTAATTTTAAATTATTATTTTACAATTCTTCATTTAGGATTTGTTTTTCTTCATTCAGTACTAAAAATAATTTGTTCTACAGATCACTGCACGAAGAAATGCCATCTCCCAAAACAGCTGCCATCTGCCACTGTTCCCAAAGTGAGAGAAGCCTCACTCTCTTCAGGGATGATCAGCTTCATTACTCCTAGGAAAACTGGAACTGATTAAAAAAAGGATGCATTTTCTGAAGACATTGGCAATATTTTTGCAAGTGAATAGGGGAAACAGACGTTAAAGAAAGAAACACCAAATCTGAAGCTAGAGAAAATGAGCTAACTCATTCATTCTGCTAAAGGAGTACACCAGTGACTCTAAACTTAGGAACTTGTTTTCAAGGAATGACTGGTACCAACATATCATATACACAAGAGTCTGTCTTCTCAGTTCCTCCTGTTGTGTTTACTTATGACACAAATACTTCAAGTATTTGGGAAAGTTTGCATGTTTGTTTTTAAACTAGGTAAATTTTTATTTAACTGACAATGGGTGAATACACATCAGCACCACAGGAATTATAAAGTCCCTTTAGTGTTTTTACTGTCTCAGAAACACAGTTAAACTGGGAACTTCATTTAAAGATATGTTTAAAATAACTCTAAATACAGAAATGTAAAATCTAAGTATTTAAGTGTTGTCCTAAAGCACGACCACTTAAATAAGGGAAACTTAAATAAGAACTGGGCAGCAGGAGAAGCAGAGTGGAGTTAGATGTACTTGTGTATTTTAAAACCCTAATAAACATAGTCACACACTAATCCTAAGTGTATAGAGGCTTTCCTGCAAGAACTGCCTCTGTAATTCACCCTGGCAAGTAAAACTGGGAGGGAACAGCAATAAAGTAGCTATTTAGTTAGCACCTGTTACTCCTGAAGGCCTAAAGTGGGCTTCTGGCTAAACCGTACAGCAGATACAGTCTTCAAACTGCTTCAAAGATTAAGTTAAAATATCTTTAAGAAGGGCAACTTTAAACATCAGGTTAAACATAGACATGAGTTTCTTTACAGGTATGTACCTGTATTTCTTTATAGGTAAAATACAGTTTTACTTGATCACTACTAATTACGACTGCAGCTGTTTCTTCAGAAAAAAAACAAAAAAACTCCCCAAAACCCCAAATCCCAGCATATTCTGTCAAACACTTCTTAACATACACAGTTCTTGTTGCTGCCCCATTAATTGTCTGAATGTTACAGCTTCATCAAATCTTCCAGTTCACAGCAGTGCTCTCAGGTAAAAGATGCTCTGTCCTCAAAGCTACTGTTTTTTCTAGGAAGTCTGCAAACCAAATACATGAAACAAGTTTGCACTGAATGCTGCCAACCCCATTATCTTCCACAGTTTAAACATAAAATTGCTGTTCAAAATTATTTCAGAAAGCTTTATTTTCACAACCATTATGCTCAATGGGACAGTCCATGGCAGCAAAAAGTCTGATGTCCAGCAGTTAACACAGGATGACACCAGCCAAAACATACATAACAAAAGCCACAGGTGAAATGCAAGAATTATTAATTTTGGATGAGCTGACTTCTCTGATCACAGGCAGGATGTAAAAAAACTGTTCATCTTTTTTATTTTCTTTCCAAGTGCTAAATGGCAGAGCAAAAGAATGGACTGCCAGCTTACAGCCATACTGCTAAATTTCTCATCTGGCTCTGCTACATCCCATTCTGTTGCTGGGAGGTAGACAAATGTCTGTTCATAAATGGCTACACATTAAGATGGAGAACCAAACATTTTTCTATCTGACAACCAAATCTGGAAAGCAGACTGGCCATGGGTAGTCTTCTACCTTTTTTTTTTTTTTTACACATTTTGCAATTAAACTTTCTGAAAACTATATGGAAGCTGAACTGGGAATACATCAGGCCCAGCACCAGTCTATCCTTCTACATAAGGATTTAGTTATTCTAAACAATCACACTGCAGAAATCACAACAGAATGCAAGTTATTGGCTTTTACCATGAAGCCCAAACCTGAATGAGAACAAAAGGAGGGGGTGGGCTTAGTGTGAAGCCACTTTACCCATGACATCATTCAGATGAGGATCGTGTTCAGCAGTAGCTGTCACGGGGTACCTTTTCAGCTATATTGGAATTTGAATGGATGAGAATTTCTCCTGTATGAGCCCATTCCTTATGCAGAGCCCAAGAACAACTCTTGGGCAGTATCGCACAAAGGAATCTACAATCAAAGGAACCCACTACAATCTGGGTGTAGTAGCTGCACGGCCAAAACTGAATTTTACAGCTACTGCGGAAAGCAGCTCCATGGACAAAGAAAAAGTGGGTAAAGAGCATCCTTAGCTTATTCATAAATCGATGTCTGTTCAAGAGTTTCCAAGTCTTCTTGAAAAGATATTTTAATAATGACAAAGGTGTTAAGGATCAAATCCTTAGCATATAATGAGGATGCTCTAAACTGAAAGGCTCTAATGATCCCACTAATTTAGATACTCAGAAATACAGATTCTCCTCTGAAGTCAAAACACACCTCAAATGTGCATGACTGGTGTAAAAATGGTAACTAATGTTGTATCAGAAATGCAGTTAGAATACTTCTGATGAAAACTTCATTAAACCTAGGTGCTATCAGTGAATGCTGAGTGATCATTATTGCTAGTTGTATTTATTATTTATTTCAGGTAAGAAACAATTTATTTTGTGCTGTCTCCCCACACCTGAACATTCACTCTTTCTCCACTTTCCCAGACTGACATCAGAGTTCTATGCATGCGAATTTTATGGATGCAAAGGTACAGACTGAATCAAAGCTACTATGCAATTTTTATTTTTAATTAAAGACATGCCTCATTCCCTGGCTGCAACAGATCTTATTCTTAAAAGCATAGCACAAAACAAGAAATACCATTCACCACCTGGGATGAATCTTTGTTTTGTTAAGAGACTGAAGATGAAGCATTGCTTCATAATGCATTATTCTAGTGAAAGACACTACCATCAGAGGTCAGGGGTAAGGCAGGTGTGAACGTCTGCATACACCTGCAGTAATGCTACAGAAGTTGCAGTGGTATGAAAGCTGGAATAAACGACTGTAATAGGAATGAAATGCTCCATAAAGATTCCCAACAGTATCTCACTAGGACATACTGTGGAGCACCACATTCATTTCACATTGCAGTGTTTGGACATCCGCTAAAGCAGGCTGTTCTTGAAAATTATAGGCATAGCTGGATGGGCTGTTCTGAAAAATTATAGGCACAGCTGGATGGCAACAACAGTGTCTTATTTACATGACAAATGACTGATCTGAGCATAAGACTATAAGATAGGCAAGCCTGAGCTTCGAATGTAATTATGAAGCCTTCCCCAGATTACTTCCACAGCACTTGAACTCTTGGTCTCAGTGTTCCCTTTTGTAAAAACATCATTTAAGTGACAGAAAAAAATGTGAGGATTTGTCCAAGTAATTCCTGTTGACAATGAAAACTACAATATAAATGCTTGTTCTACATGCATTTCCTTCTTTTCAGGCTAACTTACACCTACCCTTCAAACCACAGAACTGATGTATAACTGTTTATGGAAGACACACAGCTACACTCTAAAATACTACAAGCAACAATAGTTACTGCAAACTACAGGTAAGACAGCTCAGGAAGCTCTTTACCCACAGGTGACAATAAAATCTATGGATATGAGCCCATATATATTTATTTCTCAATTATTTTTTATTTCAAATATGCTCTTTTACAAGCAAAAACTCTTCCTTTGCATCTGATATCTTCTTCTGAATACCCAGACTCAGTATCAAGCTAGATCGCTTCCCACAGACGCATCCTTACCAGCAGCAGTGGTTTTGCAAGACAAATTATACTTAAGAGTTACACCTGTACAGTCTTTTAACTATTTATAACCCGCATGGCTCCTGCAGTCTTCACTAACTTTGTGATATGTATTCAATTAGAATTCAATAAACAATTCTGTTGGTCAATCATATAACACAGAACACAACTCTCCCCTATTCACCAGGATAGCTCTACAGTATTAAAAGGCATAAAAGTTTAGAAGGTGCCACTTTGACAGAGCGGGTTTTTCTTTTAGTAAATATGTTTCTTTACAGAAAAAACAACCCAGAGCAAATTACTCTTAAAAAGACTAAGAGTAGCGATTTAAAAATATAAAGATATTTAAGGCCTATCCTTTGGTTTTACTTTATACTGAATTCACGGGGGTATTTTCATCTGTCATGAAAAGGTTCAGCATTTCCTCAAAAGGGATTTAATTCTGAAAGGTCTGTCAGTCTCCACCAGAATGAATGAGGTAAGGAAGCACTTTAGAAGATGCACACATTCCTCTTCAGAATTCATCTGTCTTCACTCCTTCATGGAGTATCTCACATTCACACCCTTTTGTTTTTAAGGTGTCAATATAAAACTATGTTTGTTAAGGACTGTTCTCACACGGATGAAGGAGCACAATTGCAGGGACTGTTCAAGAGGGAAAAGCTGAATGAATCAGTAAGTTACAAATGTGTGATTCCCAGCAACCACATTAAAACAGTATTATATAAAATATTTATTTATGATATTAACCGAACAGTTTTGGTTGCAAAGGCCTGGGTTCAGATACACCAGTTTAAAGTATAAATTGTTAATGTTTTACCACTCCCTTTACACAAGAATTCTTTCTAAGCTGTAAAACATGTTCTCGTGACAATCTCTTCTGATCTTCTGACAGCCGTAAGAAGAAATTACTTAACGTAGCTTTCATTAAAATAATGGGACAAAGTCAATTTACACAACTTCATTAAAAATACACTGTGATACATAGGTATTTCACGTATCACATTTTTTGAATGGAAGTTTTTCCGTTCACATTTTTCAATGTAATATAGTTTATGTTATTTTTAAAAAAAGGCATGAAAAAAGTGATATTAAATTCTGGGGGGTTTTTGTGTTGTCATGATGTGTAACTTTTCTCTTTTCCACAGACAGAGCTGTGGAAACTTCCCCACAAAATTACTTGTTTTTCTGCGTACTTTACAGTTTATTTTCAGTTAATAAAAGAAACTTTGTACAATGACCAATATATCCAGCTTACCTGAAAGCTAATTACAAGATCAATTACAGCCTCTTCTCTTAGGGTTAATTTACGTCTTAAAAGAAGCTTCACAGGCTCAGAGCAGTAATTCATCCTCAGTAAGGGAGTAAGGGAGTGTGACAACAACTTTCATCGCCAAAATCAAGGGTGAAAACAGCTGATTGAAGTTGCATAGAAGCTTCCACACAGCTTTTTAATTCTCCCAAGTCCTATGCAGCAGCCACTCCTGTTCTGATCTCTGCTCAAAACGGACCACAAACATGTCTCAAATCAAATTCAAAGCCCAGAATACTCCATTTAGTAGATCACATACAAACCAGAACCAGAATCACAAGAGCGTTAATCTACACTTGTCAGTCACGGCACACTTTCACTTAAACTCAGGCAAACCAGAGCTGTAGTCAAGTACCTGACAGAATTTTCTGACCTGAAGTCCCCACAGTCAAAGGATCTGACATTTGCAATACTTTCACATTAACATGTGCATGCAGAATGCCTCAAAGTTCGTAGACAACAGTATCTCTGTTGATTTCAGCTAAGCTACACAATTTATACAAACCCAGAATGTGATCTCTGGTTACAAATGTTTTCCTCCAACAAGGGCAATAACAGACCTTCTCACACTTCATTATGCACTACTATGTCTTGATAAACTTCTAACAGCCTCATTAAAAAATGCTCAGAACACCAGCGCACATGAATAGATAATCCCAGGTATGGCAAGGCCAACCATTCAGTGTCCTGACCATCAGGTACAACCTCCTCCTCTGTTCTAATGGAGCCTGTTGGAAATACAGGCATCTTCTCCATGTAACTTCAATGCAAAAGGTGTCAGATCCTTTTGGATGCTGACCAACGTTAAAGGATTTTCTAGCCTGCTTTCCCTGCCGTATGCATTACAGTGCTGCATTTCGTAGACACTGGGCAACTGTAACTTTTCCTGGGTCAACAGATTCTGCAGATATAATCTATCAAAAATGTACTGAATGGAACTAAAACTAAGTATTTGCACAAAAATACTCTAAAGTGTTAATTTGACAGAGATGGTGTTAATTCGATGGATATGGTGTCCTTGGATTCCTACATGATTTTCTGCCGTTTAATACACTCATGGAATGTTCCATTTAATACACACATGGAATGTGTATTGAACTTGATTGGTAGAAGGGAATTTTCGAGTCTGTACATGAAGTTACTGTATCCTGGATCAAAACTGCTAAACAATGACTTTTGTTGTTGCCCAATCCAAGGCCTATTAAAATAAATAGGAAAAAAAATCACTAATTCTCAATGGGCTTCAGACCAGAATAAAATTATCACTCAAAGTTAGTTATTGATTTTCACCTGTTATTCAACAGACTTGCTCTCTGTGCTCTTAATCTAACTCATTTGTTTTTGCAGCTGAATTTTTACAGTCTGTGTGTGCAAGCCCTGATGTTTCAATATACCTATGCAAAGGCAAGTTAGACTCAGCACAGAGTCAAGAGATTGCCAACAAGACAGCTAATGAGATGCACGTTACCACCCCAGTGAAGGCAAAACAATAATATAGATAAAAACAAATAAATAATTTGGCCTGCAGGATACCCATAACTTCTTATAACAGGAAACTCTAAGGGAGTTTAACTTCGTATTTGTTCATGAGTGCAAAATTTTTACTGCAGAACTTTCCACTGATGCCATAAGATAACAAAACTCCCGTAAACTCCTGTTTATTACTATCATGCACTATGGAATTTATTTGCACAATAAACAGGTCAAAATAAGTATTTATTACCATCCTTTGCTGTTTCCTAATATTGCCTGTTCCATTTCTTCAATTTTCAGGAAGACGGAAAAGAAAAGATTCTTGATTCTTCGGCAAAATATTTGGGCTCTAAGCTGTGATAACTTTCCATAAAGTTAATGAAGACTGAAAGTGTTTCATGCCAAATCCATCAGTAGCACATTATTTTCCCATCACTTCAGAACCATCTAGGGACTGAAGGCGCTTTCTCCCTGGAGCCCTGGGAAGCTCTGCTGTGAAAGCAATGGCTTAACCTTGGAGTTTGCAAGACTTTCCACAGCGTGTTCTACCTAAGTATGAACTAGCAATACATTTTAGAAGTGGTTAGAAATCTCAACTGACATACAAAAAAATGAAGATTTCTATTCACTTCTACCAAATACCAACAACTTTCATGTTTCTGCATGAGTGAGAGCATCTGTATCAGGAAGAAGGAAAAGAGGTTCAGATTCTGTCCAGGAGAGCACAGGTTAGCATTACTCAGGTTACTGTTACTCAGGTCAGGCAATAGAAGGGCAATGTTTATTTGTAGAAGGGATACACTAAGCAGTCCAGCTTCAAAGGAAAAGTGTTCCAGTGGAGATATTCCTCCAGTGACCACCATCTCTCAAGAAATACCAGGCTATGGTGGAACACCCAACAAAAGATATTAAAGACCTCTTACTGGCAAACTCAGAGAATTTTGATTTTAATCCTTTGCTCTGAATAACACAAGAAAGTGCCAGTAGAACTTCAGGCGTGCACACTTAAAAAGCATTTCTATCTCCAGCAGTACTAGAGAGAGACAGAGAGGTCTATTTTTCAATAAAAGTAGAAAAACTGCAGCTTTACCATGTGAACTGTCACCCAAAACTTTCTTAAATTCCACTTTATTTATTGATCTAACAGCAAATTCTGCTTGAGAAATGTGGAATGGAACAATAAGTTGTCTAGGAATTACAATTTTAACCATGTTCCATACTGCTGCTTTAATTATGTAAAATAGTATTAACAAACTGTTTATGCATGAAGTGGATAATTTATACATCAAAAATTATTATGATAATGGGATCATGCTATCTTCTTAGCTCTTCCCTCCTCCACCTCTGCAAACTCTCAAGTGAAGAAATAGTCAGAGAAATAGCTGTTCTAGGCTGGGATAACGATGAATTACATTTTTCCCATTGAGCTTCCAAACACAGGGCGCTTGCTCTGAAGAACTGAATCAACAACCACACAAGCTTGGAGAGAGAGCAATGCATATTTCATAATCTCCCAAGTGTGATGTTTTTAACAGCATTATAGGCAC
The DNA here is from genome assembly GCF_000699105.1 of Pygoscelis adeliae. Classification (NCBI taxonomy): domain Eukaryota; kingdom Metazoa; phylum Chordata; class Aves; order Sphenisciformes; family Spheniscidae; genus Pygoscelis; species Pygoscelis adeliae. The sequence goes on along the minus strand of NW_008824467.1, from coordinate 1,163,405 downwards.
GACAACAATGGACCAAAAGGAGAACACACAGATTTGGGGCTGTCCCTATCCTCAACTCCAACATCGTTACTGTTGTTCATTTATGTTTTTTTCTAGGAGGGGGAGAGATGTGAAGGAAACTTGCTTATAATTTCTATCCCCTTTTCTGGAAATGACGATGTAAGCTATGAATTGTCATTTAAATGCACCTGGTTTCATTTGACTTTGATTATAGTCTTAACACTAACTCACGTTTATTAAATTAAATAACAGGTCCTGCTTTATTCTTAGTTATACAGAGTAACTAATACAGTGCATTCAGTGAAAACCTATTTGATGAAAATATTTTAACATTTCCAGTATTTCGCAAGACTACGCAGCATCCATACAGTTACTCTTGTCCAAATACTGGAGACTTTGGTCTGTCAGTTGCAGAGCTCTGGGCAAGTTCCAGGGAATTCAAAAACGAAGCCGTTTGGCTAACAGGTTTTGAACGCGATGCTAAAAACGTGCCCAGCGGGATGCACGTGCCGCCGGGCGGCGGGGGAGCTCACCTGGCGGCGGGGCGGGCAGGAGCG
>NW_008824467.1:1159611-1162658 GCF_000699105.1 Pygoscelis adeliae | reverse complement strand
CCCATCAACCACCGTCCAAACGAGGGAAAAGGCGAAAAAGAAAACTCATTTGTCTCACGTCCATGTATTACTCTCGGCTCTTGGGAAGAACCCCTGCAAGTCTTCATAAACCTCCCTTCCGACTCCCTTAAAATGTTCATCAGGTCTGGGACAGGCAAGCTCTAGAGTTGGGTTTAACTGACTTGCTGACTGTTTTCAAAGCAAAACATATGGGCAAGGTCATTTTAATGGAAAAACTAGAGTCACCTGCTAGGCTGCTAGGCACTGACATAGACTTGCTTGCAGCATGGCTGTTGGGACTTCCTACCAATCAATCAAGGTCACAGACTACTGGAAAGAACGAAAAAGCTGATTTCCATTTGCCGGCATTTTAGGTCACCAGGCGTTTCTAAATATTAAATCTGCAATCAGTAATAATTACTAAACTGTCATCTTTTTATTTCACAACATGTTTTGTCTCATGATTTGTAGAAAAATCTACTTATGTTTAGGTCGGTTTGCTTCCACCAGAGTATGAAACATACCACACCACAAGTGGAATGCATTGACCTTCTTCTGTTCTATAGAACAATATTTCTTCCCTCCATGAATTCCTGCTTATTTACACTATACCCACAGGTAAAGTCTAAGTATGCTTCAGAGAAGAATTAGAAAGGAATGTTCAAACTTGAACAGGATTGACAAATAGCTGGTGCAAACAGTCCTCCAGGACACAACTAATCATCTGTGGGCATGATTCGACAGACGTGACTAATTCTACTGCACATAGCAGGATATTTGCTTGAATTAGACAAGTGTGCCTTCAGAAAACAGTTAACTTTAAAGATTATTTAAAAAACATTACATTATCAGGGTTACACAGTAATTTCTTCTGCCTGGAGAAGATTCCTTACATTCCTAAGCCAAGTATCTTTAAGGTACTTCTTGTTTTCAGATGTCAAGTGTAACATAAATATATGACCGTAGCTGGACATAAATTTTACTCTGCATGTTCTTCACCTTATTTTTTTAAGAGTCAACTATGTGTATGAAAACAGACTGTGCCTAAATTAAAAAACTATCAGATATCTAATAGCTAAGGCTGGTACTACGCCCTTTCCTTCTAACAGGCTCCTTGAAAAAGAGAACTGCCTTTTCATTTTCAAGATGAATGACAGAGCCCCTTGAAGCTGCAGCTCACTCCGGGCCCTGCCGTGACTACTGCAGTTTTTGGTGTCTCTCAGACAAAAACATAGGGTATTGCTGTTTTACAGGCAGGTATACTTGTGTGCTGTACTGTCAGGCAGCAATGAAAACTACATTAACCTTGATTAAGTCACATGATTGCGTAACTCTGTCCTTGAAGTCGCGTACATGAGGAAGTTTTTTAAAACCATCAATTAAAAAAACCCCAAAAAACAGAATTACAACTTTATTTTTTTAAGATTGTTTTTTTCTGATCTGTAACACACTCCTAAGGGAATGAAAACTTGTAACTATTTACCTGAAAAAAAATCCCAGCTGAATCTTGGAGTAACTACTTAGTATAAGCTGAGGCATACAGGGACCTACAACTATTTGGTTATCTCGCCTAAAATTTTCCATTTAAAGTTTCTGGAAAATGCATAGAGTAATTCAAATGTTTACAGAGATTTTTTTTCAGCTTTGCTCTTCATGCCTCAAGCACCACTTGTGGGAAGATACGCCAGAGAAGAAGGCTCCCACATTGCAGCAGCGCCACTTACTTATTTTTATACAGATAAAGAAACCTCCTTATTAGTACTTCAGTAGTTTATAAAGATGCTCTTTCAACAGAACACTTGTTTATTGAGTACAGTATCATTAAACAGCTTTCAATATATTTGATATTAATGCAGAGAAATTGGGTTCTGAGCCAGGAATAGAAGTTTTGCATGTGCAAGGACTGCACAACAGGATCCAATTTGGCAAAGAGTCTTCAGTAACATAATACTTCCCTAACATTACCCTAAGTACGAGACTATGGTACCATTTCACATTCAAATTACAGCATTCGTTTGCACACAAGCAGGGTACTATACAATTCTTAATTTTTTTTTTTTTTTTTTTTTTTACTGGTTGGTACCAGTGGAAAAGTCCTCTTTGCCCCTGAAAGCTGTCATTTCAGCTTGTAGCTCAAGGTATCTCTAACTAATCTGAAAAAGCAAAAGCACCGATATATCTGAGAGTAAGGTATTTTTCCCTTCAAAACTTTGAAATCTATCTGTTGTATGTTTCAGCTGAGCTGGAAAGCCAAGTTTTAATTTCTTGGTCAAAAAATTACAACTGAAATTAGAACTAAGTCCCTCGGACAGAATCTGTGACAGTTTGTGAGACTTATTCTACAGCTTTGACCGTTACATTCCTCCTACCTTTAGCCCTACCTTTCTCGACAATTTTCCTCTGTCACATTCCTAGTGGCCGTATGGCATTAAATAAGTCGAACATAAGCCTTCCCCCTCCTCTTAAACATTCTCCTAGAGTATGCTTGTATCTCAGACAGCGCAGTAAAGATTACATACCTTGCACAGTGAAGATCATTAACCTTGCCGTCAAGAGGAAACGCACAGCATGAAATTTAGTCAGTGGGAAATAAGAGACTGCTGCTGTACATCTGCTACAGAAGACGGCAGGCATGTCACCGAGCAAGCATGTTATAACCTCAGGGCTAAGCGATCCTATAGCATAACCGCAGGCAACAGTCCCTAGCAGGCAGAGCTTCCTGGCACGTATACGCCCGCCGTGTTTCTCTCCAGGGTGGAGGTCCATTCACCGAACTTCAGCAGGCGCGCAGCGATCACTTTTGCCTTCTGAACCACCGGGAAGTGCCAAGTACTTACCACCGCTGCGCCCTCAGAGAAACCGCCTCGCACCCCCAGCTATGCCAGCAACGCTCACTGACCCACAGAAGGAAACGTTACCTGGATTTCCCTTGCATGGTACACGATGATGAGCCCGAGCAGGATAATCGTGGAGAGGCTAATAAGGCATTTCAGAGCGAGGGAATACAGCGACTCCTGCAAGAGAAAGACACCGCCGTCCCTCAGAGA
>NW_008824467.1:1150680-1157655 GCF_000699105.1 Pygoscelis adeliae | reverse complement strand
CGGGGTTGCGAGGAGCCTTGCCCGGCACATCTCGGGCCTGCCACGAAGCGGGGGCGGGGGGGATTTCTGTCGGCCGCTGCTTCCTCAGCTGGAGAAGGGAGAGCCGGCCGCCGGGGTGTGAGGCCACCACCGGGGACACCGCAGGGGGTGGTTTAGGGGCTGGAGACCTGCTCCGGCGGGTCGGCGGGAGCTTTACCGTGAAACGGGATCGGTGTCACCTAGCAGCTGCGCTCCCCTCCGGCTCGGGTTTCCTGGCACGCGGTGCCAGCGCAGTCCTTAAGTTGGTCGCCTGCTACCATTTTGCCTCTTCCCCTTCCTTTCCCTCCCAAACTCTCACTGAATAATTCATTCCCGCAGCTCCCTTAGGCGGAGTAATGTCTGCACCGGGTAAAGTCTCTTTTCTGCATTTGTTTAAGGGAAGATTCTCTAAGGGAGGGACCATGAAAACGGTAGGTGATTTACCTCGTTACAGCTGTGCCATTCTTGTTGCCTAGGTGAGATTATAAACTGGGTTTCGTTTTTTTTTTTTTTCGGTCAGGCATCACTGCCTTTGAGGCTTGAAAAATCTGCTGCAAAATTTAATAGCGTGGACGGTTTCCTTACATCTTCAACTTTTCTCTAATTCCAAAGACAAAATTCACTAAGCCTTTATAGGATAAAAGCCTACGTCCACATCATTTCTGTGTCTCACATGACATTCGATTTCCTTTGAAACTCTACACCCTTGAATGGCTTGCATTTTAGAAATATGAGTGAGGAACCATCAATAACAAAGTTTTAAAATATGCTCTGCTATAAAATTTCAATGACTTAATTCCTAACTAAGGCGTACCTTTTAAAGCAAGCACATATTGCACACACACAGTCAAACAACCCTCACTAATGTTGTAAATTTCATGGTTGCACAATATAGGTAGATTACTCAGAGAGTGACCAAAAATTAAAAATCTCTGAGTATATTTACATAGCGTAGGTTATTTTGGAAAAAGCACCCATAAATAGCAGTGTGTGTGATTATGGTATCATAATGCCTTGTGATAATTCACGGTTTGTTTAACAACCAAATTTTGAATAAAAATCCACACACACATTCTTGCATGAATGATAAAGCACTTTCCAAATACATCACTCTGTGTTTTTAAATTATACTACAGTGTATTTGGATGCTGTTGATTGCACTCAGTTCTCCTGAGCACCAAAGACCAAAACAACAACAAAAAAGACGCTTTTATTTTTAAGAATGAACAGTCTGTTTAAAACAGCTTCAGATCTTCCATTGTTTGTTTGAAAAAACATGGTGCTATAATTCCATCTCACTGGTCCTATTTTGCCTGTGTTCTCAAACACACACATGAATTGCATGGATCTTAGAAAATGAAAATCTTAGGGAACCCGTGCTTTTATCTGTAAATAAAAGTCCTGCACAAATGTGCTGTCAGAATATCTCTTTTGTGAACTAGTTAAAGATTTAGATAGGCCTAGGTTTCGTCTTTCCTTTTCTGTGCATGCCATGTCCTTAATGTTTGCGTAAAGATACTTTCTTGTAAGTGTTCTCCTTAACAGAAGATAAAGTCCTCAGGACCTAGTTTACTACGAAAGGCTTTTTAAGAAATTGGTAAATAGTCATGTTTTATTTAGAAGTCACCAAGGTTCTGTCCTGTAATTTCATCTACACTGGTCGTGCAAGGTTTTATTAGAATTGTGAAGGAAAAAAATGATCTTTTGAAAGTCTTGGTGGAATAAAATATATGATAGCTGTGTTCTATATGGAGAAATGATTGCATTTATTTTTCTAATTCGTATATAAAAGTTACAAGTCCCAGTTTTATTACATCTACTGCTGCTATCCTATTTACTTGTAGAAATGGGAAGGACAGTGTTGTTACTAGCTTTTGGATATTTCATCTACTTGCTTGATTGTTTCATTATGCGAATAAACAAATGAATATTCCCATGTTTAACACAAGAGGTCATACTAATCACACAGCATTTTATAAAACTAATCAACTAGAGGTTTATTTCAGTTCCATTGTGCAACCTGGGATATCTCATCACAGTTTCAAGGTCTAAAATAAGAACTATTCAGAGTTTGCATTTTCATAGCTAAAGAGGTAAACCTTCCTCCCTATGATGCTGATTAATGAGCCGGAATAGAAAGATGCTACTTAATCTAACATCTTCCCTTTTGTCATGGTTTAACCTAACCTAAAATTATTTTAAAGTTTACTTTTAAAAATGAGTGTATTTATTTTCGGAAATAAAATGCATTCTTCATGTGAATTGAATTGTTACATTCTTTTGTATCACAAATAAATTAGCATGGTCAGCTCAGAACTGCTAAATCATACTAAACTAGTAACAGTGAACCCCTATGAAACAAACATTTTCTGTTTGGCATTGGGGCTTTGTTTTTTTTCTACCTTTTCATTATATACTGGATGGAACTGCTCTTACTGATTAACATAGGTCCTGCTGCTGCTTTGCCAAAGAGGCTGTTTTTTCACACACATGTGGTGTGTGTACACAGGTGTGCGCACACACCTTTGTATTAAGTAAGAGAGAGACAATTACTGCAGATCTCATTTGATAATGATGATTATTGGGGATGTTTGGGAAAAAGAATTTTTTTCTAAACCCACTAATTGCAAGAACAAGATAAATACTGTTGAGCAAAACTGTATCAATGGCAGGACAGGAAGCTCAACAGACACAAGAAAAATAGATTTCTGAGAGGAAAAAACCACTGTGAAATATTTGAAGTGAGAGCTAATGGCTAGTCATTTGAAAAGCCCACATAACAACATCTAATGGAGATGCAACACCTACAGGCTACAATAAAAGGTATTAGAAAGCTATTTTGGCTCTTATCCTATTGCCCCTACTCATGCCAGACTCCTGTTAAAATCACTGAGAATCCTGCACTCATAAAAATGTCAAGAAATATAGAACGATAGTAGCAAAAAGAAAATGAAAGGAATGGAAAAAAAAAAAGCCTAGGAAATTCCATTCTGTAACAGTATTTTGAACTCAAAGCATATTCTGCACAAGACTTAGGAGTTTCTAGAAAGCACTAAAGGAAACAGCCTTGTCCAGTTCAAAAAAAGCAAGCGGGAGCATAGCTCAGTGAATACACAGAAGGATGCCATTCAGTGAAAGCAGAGTCACATTAAGAAAACCAGAGGTAACACTGACAGCAGTAGGGTATCACGAGATCATTCAAGAGTATCCATGCAGCAATAAAAATGCTTTGTGAGACAACACCAAAATGACTGCAGTACGGCTGCCAAGACGATGGCATGGAAACTCACCATATGAGCCACATGTGTAAATTACCTTTTGCATACCATCTGGCAGGGCTTTTACTCACCAGATGTCTCTGACATTCACCCCAGCAACTTCTGTCGTCAGGTAGTTATATGCCCCAACTGGAATCCCACCCCTGCTGGACCCATGCTCATTTCAAAGACCTTTTGATAATGTTCCGCAGTAGTGGGGGAAGGAGACAAAATACCAAATAATGACTCTGTGCAGATAGTACAGCTACATGTTAGAAGGAGGCATGCTTTACTGTTTCTACTTTTGATTTTATACTGTTCCACTAATCTACACTTTCTTCTGCTTCTCCAGCATATCACCAGTGAAAATGCAGATTCACTCCAGCTGAAATCTTCATCTATTATCTGGGACATATAGGATACGAAAGATGAGGACACTGGATTAACAGCTCTAAAATGCTAACCAAAACTTTCAAATGTGGGGATGCCTTAATTCATGGGGGTGCAGCTTAAGGAATATCTAGAATTGCTGCACACCTTTCCTCCCGTCAAGGGGCCTTCCTCAAGGGATGGAGTTTTTTGGATTTTTTTGCTAACAAAATTTTTTATTACTATTAAACATGTTGAAATTATTGGATAGGGTCCACAAAACAGCTGGGAAAAGTATTTCTTCCCTTAATTCACTTTTCCATCTTTTCTGGATATTTTTATAGTACTTGGAGATCACACAAACCTAGTGACTTCCTTTCTTGCTCCTACTTTTTTCTCATTATCAAGGGATACTGCCACCTACAAGGAATTTCTTAGCTAGCTAATTACATCAGCATTAATACTATTTTGCACAGCCTTTACAGGTGCGCAGCAGATGACTATTACATTATGTTTCATCTGACTACCTTTTATTGTTCTCACAGGACTTTAACTCAGCACGATTACTGAAATTATAACGTCATGCAGTATTTCTATTTTAGCCTGTGCAAAAGCACAGAGTGACTCTGAGTGTGTGTGGGGTTATCAAGTGTTGAGCTTACTTTTAACCTTGCAGAATCCAGTATTTGAAGAATTTTGACCCATTGAGTCCAGTGAGACAGTGTTTACATCTACATACAAGATCATACCTTGCAAAGTTGGTAGTGCGCAAATTGAAGATGTTAGCAGCACTTTTCCGCTCCATAAAATATGTCATTTCTGATCCATGTAGCAATTGATTCTAAATAATTAAATTCTATTTGCCCATATTTGAAAAAAATATTTTTTCCATTGGTACTTTACCATCACTGATTCCATTTTACCATCAGAACATAGTTACTATGGATTTGCACTGGCATTGTTGTATTTGGAAAATTCATTCTAGATTACTTAATATCATGCTCCCTTATTAGGCTGTAAAATGTGAGAGATGGACTTTGCTTTTATCAGGTGACAAATGTGTGGTGTGTATGATTGCTTTCAAATCTTAAACGCACTATAGGTTCTTCCAGTCAGTAACCCTCCCAATTCAAAACATGTATAAAGTGTAAGGTTGCTTCTTTGGTTGGGGGCTTTTTTAGTTGCTTCTGCAGACCCGATTCCCTGAAGGACTCTACAACTTCCACAGCTCGTTCAAATCCCATGTCACGAAAGTCCATTTGCTCGTTGTTGTCATCATCATACCTAAAGCCTTTTGGATACATTCATAACACACACAAATGTCAATGTATGTTGTGGTCCTGTTTGCGGAAATCATATCTCTAACAAGTTTGGAAAAATTATACATTTGCAGAACAAATGGAAGCAGTGAAAAGATAAAAGGCAATGTCCAATTTTATGTTACCTGCAGTCCTACTTTCTACTCGATATACACTTAATTGTGTTTGTGTGGTTGTTTTTCTAATTTATGAGATGGCTGACTTGAGGAACAAGTTTGGAACAGAGGAATGGGGCAGTCACTGAGGGAAGAGCATCTCACTCCTTCCTTCCTAGCTAGGTTTGTCTGCAGCACCTTCTTTTCTCCACTCCCCTTCCCTTCACATTACCCCTCCTTCTCACCCTTCCCTACTGCAGAGGAGACAGGACGCTTACTCTTACGGTACTTGACAGCACCTCTGTGTCAGGTGGTGGAAGACCGGGAAGAGTTCTGTGGCTCAGCTTTTGTCAAAGTAGGGAGTTATTCAAGCGATCTGTGCTTCAAGCCAGCTCTGGCTTGATAAGCTCAGTGACTGAGCAACTATTTGAAGTGATATTCCAGAAAGTGCTGGGAAGTTTTATGAAATTTTCATTCTCTGAAGTATAATTCTTCTCACTTCTCTTCTTTATCCCTTATATTTTCATACTACTCAACCAAGAATTAACTGTGTTTTTGAGGAAAGAACTAGGCAGTTTTAATTATAAAAACTAAGTTTAGGCAGTTTTACTTATAAAAACTAAGTTTAAGGAGAAAGGGCTTAAGACTTTTCACATAGCCCGTAAAATCTTATCCCATTCAGAAAACATTTCTATAGAATTGAACTCCCTTCATTCCAGCTGGGTAAAAGCCATCTCTGCAATGCAATATATCAGATTAGTAACTCTTGTATTAGCAAAGTGACATTTAAAAATACATGTAACAGTGTAGACCGCTTAAAAAAGTTAGGATAACCAGACCATTTCTCAAAGGAAAAACTATAATTTTTTTTCATTCTGTCTACAACTTCACATATTCAAAATATATTCTACATTAAAGTAGTGTGATGCAGAAATGGGAAATATATGGACAGTATGGTTTCTTCACTCCTGATCAGCATTTTAGATTCTTTATCTTTTTGGAAGGTCAAAGCCAAGTTTGAAATGGAAAAGATCTTCTAGCTTTAATTATGAAATCTCTGCTGTAACTATTATAAAGTATGTCCTAGAAGTTCCTTCTCAGACTAATTTTCCTAATATTAAAAATATATCAGTGTTCAAGCTGGTCCGAATAAAACTAGTTTTTCTGTCTCAGAGAAGCCTATCCTCTGGAGAAGAAAGCCACCCATAGGCATGGTAGGAATCCATTTTCCCCTTTGTGACCATTACTGCAGAACAAACAAGGCACACAGGTAAGAGATCTTCCTGTACCGTCTTGGGAAACAGCAATGCAGATGGCAGACAGTGTTGAAAGCAGCAAGTCATCAAATTGTCACATACTACTCGGTAATGCAGTTTCTTTTTAAGGACAGAATTCCAGTATTCAGCCAGCCATGTTCTCTGAAGGGTGGAGATACGACATCCACCTGCACCTCCATGCACCTCCTTTCTAGGCACCTGACCCCCACTGCAGAGCTCAAGCATATGGATTAGAGGAGTTAGCAACCCAGTATGCAGAGCTTGAGCTAGTCAGGAGTATGAACTGAGGATAGGGACACGACCTCAAGACCAGCACTTAACCGATGACTCTCCTGTTCTGGAGGACTCTCTTCTGATGGGGTAGGAGCCCAAGCGTTTTCTTTTAAGTACCATCAGCTGTTGTGTTCTCCTCTTAAATGTAAGCTAATTTCTTCACCACATAAACACAGCAGGGAAGAAAATGTGATTTTCCTTTCTGCCACCCTGGGTAGACTCACACGCACACTCCATCTCAGAGAGCAGGTCCTAAAATTCAAGTTGTATCATAGCTGGGGGAAGGGAAAACCAATCCCTCCCCTTACAGTTGTCTAGCCATGAAACGTGAGATGATTCATTGGGTCAGACAGAATGAAAGTACACG
>NW_008824467.1:1148455-1150655 GCF_000699105.1 Pygoscelis adeliae | reverse complement strand
GAATGCCCCTCTAGGAAATGAAGAGAGGCCTTTTCACAGACCACTCTCCAATAGCAGTGCACAAATACCCACTGAACCCCAGCAACATGTACCGCTGTCCCCTTTGGAGGAGCCATGGGAGCCGGTTGGCCATCTCTAGACTTTCTCATGTTCAGGCTTCTACAGAACAGTGCAGTCAAGGGGACAGATTTGTTTCTGCTATACCTGTGAAGAATATGGCTCAAGCACTCAGCAAGTTATGTCAAACTCTTGGAGGCAGTGTGCCAAATCTTTTGGAACGTCTTAGCTGATGTATTTTGCCAAACTGACAATTAGATCAGGTACTGAGCAATTCTGAAAATTAAGCCAATTACTATGATACTGACAGATTTAGTACTCTTTCTTAATTCAAGTACAAACATTTATTTTTTGGTACTAGGCAGAAGAAGGGTGCAAGTATTCCAGCCTAAAGAAAATAGTGGCACAGTAGCAGTGCAAGTAAACACAGGTGATTTCCCTGGAAGTAAAGAGTTTTCTAAAATAATACAAATAAGACAGTGTCTTTTGTAAGGTTATGGAGAAAAGGAATACCAAGTATGTGCTTAGTGAACCATCTGAGAGGAAAGTATTAGGATAATCAGTAGTTTTGATTTAGGACGGCTATTTTTCATGGTGGCATTCATTCTCTTGTAGCATTAGAGTATTAAGTAGATATAGACATCATATTAAAAATAGATCACTGGAATAATGCTAATTCAAGGAGGAGGGAAATATATGAAAAGAGGCAATAAATACTGAAATCAGACATACTGGAAAACTGGAAAGTACTTTCTCAGTAACATATGACAGTGGACACAAATAAGACATGCTAGGTGAGAAGAACTTTCAAGGAGAAGCCTGAGAAATTTGTATCTAAAATTTGAAGAGCTGTGCACAATATTATTTGATTTGTCCACCTGCTGTAGCACTCTTGCATTTCTGTATAAAGAGATTGGATAAATTTGTTTACTGCATGAACATGTTGTATATGTCCTTGGTTACATATGAATGAATGAAACGGGCAACAAGATTCAGAGCAGAAGACTATCTCTACTTCTTACAGAAAGCAAATTCTTAATTTAGGTTTATTATAGTTGTCTGGCACAATATAGCCTCTTAGGAACCTCCAAAAATAAAATTACCTGATAGCAATTTTGTGTAATTCTAGAAATTTCCTATGCTACGCAGTCATCCTTTTACATGTATTTTGCTAAAGAGAATCCTTCTCATTTTGGCTAACTGAAGGAAAATGAAAGAATAAGGTCACTGATGAATTTTAAGATGTTTAAAACCAATAGACATTAAACTCTGAATAAATAGTTAATGGTAATGAATAATCATGAATCGACTGCTACCATTTTTTCCCCACAACTCCTGCATATAGGAATAATATTTATTGCAATACCGTTTCCAGTCCATCATGGATGTAAACATGCACTTTTTACAATATGTAGAATTATTCTCCTTTGGCAAGGGGAATATCAGCATTTTTATAACTTCTGTTAAAAAATCCTTTTGCATGGTCTTAATTTTTTCTGGCTACCTGTATTCCCTGAGTATCTCAAGAGTGAACTTTTTGGGAGTAATTTTTGGCCACTAAATTGCCCATCTCCAATCAGCTTTTTCCAGTGATCCAGTTTAGCAATAAGTACATGACTGAACTGGGAAGAAGATGCATCATAATCCTGATACTTGAGAAATTATGAAGGAGCAGTGAAGCACAGAAGACCATCCTGGGCTGCATCAAAAGAAGTGTGGCCAGCAGGTCGATGGAGGTGATTCTGCCCCTCTACTCCACTGTTGTGAGACCCCACCTGGAGTACTGCATCCAGCTCTGGCGTCCCCAGCATAAGAAAGACATGGACCTGCTCAAACAGGTCCAGAGGAGGGCCACGAAGATGATCAGAGGGATGGAACACCTCCCCTGTGAGAATAGGCTGGGAGAGTTGGGGTTGTTTAGCTTGGAAAAGAGAAGGCTCCGGGGAGACCTTATAGCAGCCTTCCCATACTTAAAGGGGGCCTACAAGAAAGATGGGGAGGGACTCTTAATCAGTGATAGGATGAGGGGTAATGCTTTTAAACTGAAAAAGGGTAGATTTAGATTAGATATTGGGAAGAAATTATTTACTGTGAGGGTGATGAGACACTGGAACAGGTTGCCCAGAGAAGCTGTGGAGGCCCC
>NW_008824467.1:1144198-1148423 GCF_000699105.1 Pygoscelis adeliae | reverse complement strand
CAAGGCCAGGTTGGAGGAGGCTTTGAGCAACCTGATCTAGTGAAGGATGTCCCTGCCCATGGCAGGGGGGTTGGAACTAGATGATCTTTGAGGTCCCTTCGAACCCAAACCATTCTGTGATTCTACGATTCTATGATTGGCAAAAGAAGAAGCTACTAGAAGAGAATCCAGATGACGAGCTCGACAATAGCTCATAATCTTATCTTTGAAATTGTATTTACTTAGTTTTAGAAATTAATCTGAAAAGGTGTTAGACAAATACATGTTATGTATCCTAAAACACCCTCTCTTATTTCAAGATTTGCCTGTTTTGAACAGCTGCTCAGTAGCTTGCATATTGTAAGTTCCTGGTTCCAGAATATTTCCTGGTAGATGGATTTCTTAATCGTGATTTACATTAATAATCGCTCATCTGAGTACATCTTTTCAGTAATTGTGTAAAATGATGAACTCTATTATACTAGAACACAAATGATATAACTCTAAAGCGGTTAACCAGTGAAACTCCTCACTACTGCATACCCACTCAGCTCCACAGAGCATCACTTAACCTCTGTGACAAGAACTAGAGGTTCAAAAACTGCACCACATCAGCAATAGAAATAAATGCTGTATTTCTTAGCACTATAACAGTTCTCGGGTATCTAGCCACTAATATAATCCAGAACCTTTACTTGCCAATTATAACTAGAAACTCAACACAATACACTGGAAGAATTAGTCATTTAACTGTGAAATAGACAAGCAACACATGAACCTGATCCAGCCAGTAGACAACTGCCATCTTAGGGATGATGGCGCTGCATGAAATAAGATGCCACCATACAGTACACAGAATAGACTCCCAGATCCAAACTGTTTCCTGGGGCACAGTATTTGTCTCCACCCCCTGCAAAACGGAGGGGTGGTGGCAAAGGGAGGAAGAGGATGCAGTGGTGCCTGTGCCATATGTCGCCTGCTCAGCACACACGCAAGATGCAGAACAAATAGGGTCAATATCTTCTTCTGCTTGATGAGCTTTAATGTGCATCTCTTAGCTCAATGCTTTAGCCACTAACCTAGAGGGTTTTCTGAAATGGGACTGTTAACAGAATATACTTTAAACACTCATTAGTACAGGGACTGGAATACAGGCTTCCAAGTCCCAAATGACTTCCCCAGCCATTAGTCTGTAGAGCTTTGCAATGGCTATTTAATTATTCTGTTCAACACTAGGAGTAATTGAGAAAACCTTACCCTATATTCTGGCAATTAGAGAATTCAGCTCAGAGGGATTTAAGGTTTTATCACACAGGAGAGACCTACAGACCTACAGCATTGTCTCTCACATGCTGGGGGACAGTCCTAGCCCCTAAGATTGTCTAGTAAGTGAATTAACAACAGGTAGCAGCAACTCTGTTTTGGAAGGGACAGTGAGGGAAGAAGAGGAACTATCTATGGTCAGTTGCAAAAATGCCTACTGGAGTTGGCCATGGTGATGATAGAGGTAGAAGAAATACTCAAGATCAGTTTGTTCTGGGCAGACACAGACATGAGATGGGGGCTTAGCTAGTTATTACATGTAAGATTTTAGTCCTGGGCATCCCCAAAACCAAGAGACTCAAGAATTTAACTATTAGAAGGGAAATCAACTGTATAAATAAGTAGCAGATAGGATGGAGGCCTTGAAGCCTTGAGTCCTGACCTTACATCCTTCAACAAGTCCCCCATAAAGAAGGGATACAGGCAGACAATTTGAATACCTACCCCATATTGATTTCTCAGTAAAAGACTGTATATAGGAAAAACAAATAAAGGAGGGAGTATCAGCCAGTATTTACCTATGCATACGGTGATTTGAGATGAAATAACTGAATTACTAACTGTAGAATATATAACCTCTTGCTGAAGACTGCAGACAATTGGCAAATGGCCAATATAAGCCAAGGTTCCTGGGCAGATAAGTGACACTACAGAGCAGTAAACCTGATATCAGGACTGCAAAACTGAGTAAAAACTATAATAAAAGATAGAAGTAATACACACATGGATCAATATTATTTTGGGAAAGAATCAACTTTTTTTTTCTTCCCCTTAAGGAGGGGCCCTATTGAAAAATCCAATGGATTTCCTTGAAGAAATAAACACAGTTGTATTAACAAGGGATAACCATTTAATACACTTGGATTTTCAAAGGGCAGTTTAGTGGGACCCTGAAATCAAGTTGGCTTTGCAGTAAATAATAATTACTTCCTCCCCACCCCCCCCGTATAACTTTTCTTGAGCATTAAATTAGACTGTTATGTGGCAAGGCCACAGCGCTAAAATTTACTAAATAATTTTGTTTACTGAGGCAGCATAGCAGTTCACTTCATCAAAGCATTTCAAACTCATTAATTCTGTTTTTCTTTCTCTTTGCATATACACTTTAAGATTATATTTGTAAGTACTAAGAAGATGCTTAGCAGCCCTGATAATCTTACTGTTCTTCCAGCAAGGCCTTACCGTAAATAAATAAAATAAAGGAAAAGAGCAGCTGAATATAAAGAAACTTTGCATTGAAATACAGCGTACCTTTATTTTGCCTGTTGTGAGGGTGTAAGTCGTGGAATACCCCTGCTAAGATGGCTAGGTGACTAGTCAGTGGACAAAGAGAGAGACTCTTCCAACAAATTGTTCAGGGAACTAAATCCTGAAAAAGATTTTTTTCTCTGATTTTAGAGGAAGACTATTCACACGACTGAGTTAGCTGGATAATCAGAGCATTTAGATTTTAAAGTGAACAATAAATAGCCTTTTATCAAAAGTGATAATTTCATCAGGGATGATATACAGAAAGTTTTCTCCTCCTCTTTTGTACAGTGTATTTTTTTCTCCCTTTCCCTGTCATGTGCATATAGTAGCAATAGCTTGAGTTTTATACATAACTATATGCAACTGCAGGCTGATTTAATTTAAAAAAAGGGAGGAATAGGATCCTTGAGCCACTTTTTGACTGACAGCTGGTCAATACTTTTCAGGCAACATTTTTCTTCACGTTCCCAAAAGGAATCTTATGCCTGACATTTGTTTGTCATGGGCAAAAAAAAAGAAGTTTCAGATTTTAGGATTTTATTTGTTTTCCATTACAGTCTATCTCCTTCAGTAAACTGGATTTGGGAAGCAGTTTTAGCTGACAATATTGATTTCAATTACACAAAGAGGGAAGATATAGAAGGATTATTGAAAGAGCAAGAGGAAAAGAGGAACAGCATTGAGAAACGCTGATCTTACCAAAAGAGAAGCACCACTGTAGTGGAGATATTCAGTTAATGAAAGATAAGCCAAATCCACTTTGTATATTAATTTCTCCTTTGAATTCTCTCTCTTTCATCTAGCAGGAGTAGCGTTAGCAATCTACACAAAGATAATTTTGCTTATCTTGTAACCTTGTAAATGTAAGAAAAATTTCAACATTTGCAGCTGGACTATTTATATCCAATCTATAAATATATAGCCCATTGTTTTGTACTCCCTTTGTTTTATTGTACTCCCTCACATGGCTAAGCCAAAGACAAAAAAGCATCTATTTTAGATTTAGCTACAGCTTTGCAGCACACAGTATTGCAGAAAAGACAGCTTTCTACTTCAATACTTCTTCCCATAATATTTGTACTTTGCAGATGAGTTACAAAAGCTTTGATTTTAATTTGGGGGGGAGGAATTGAAAATTACTGAGGCATCACAGAACTGGATAATCCTTCTAGATCTCTTCTTCACAAATTGAGTTGAGAGCTGGATGACACAGTATGTTTTTTTATTGCATAATATGTATAACCATACCTTATGTTCAGTTGCTTAATTCATCGGTCTGCTGCCTGGTAAGTGCTTTGCTAAAGAACCTAATCTTTCTGTATCTTTTAAAGATTTTTTTTTTTTTTTTTTTCAGAAATGGCTTTGAAATTCATCTGTCTTATTTTTTGACAGGTATACTGGCCACTTTAAAAAGGCCTGAGCTTCAGAAGGTGCTGAGAATCCAGTCTCAAGTATCAGGCCTTGTAAATGCATGAGGTTGAGCACCGAAAGCAGTCATTGCAGGCCTGTGAAAGTCTTGGTTTTACCACCTGTGCTATATTGCTATATAACTGCAGCTGATGCAAGGAGAAATAGCAATCCCTATATAAAATCCCTATCAGAATTGTGTTTGAGCCTACCTTTTAGTCCTCTGTTTTCTGAAGTATGTAAGCCAAATTCCTCACCTCAAAAT